>NC_133362.1:16755585-16917803 GCF_049309525.1 Garra rufa
AAGAATACTATAAACAGTCAGTATTTTATTGGTGTATTTTTGCATATTTAACTGTTGTTTCAAGCAAAACTGAGAACAAAGTGTGATAGATTGTAGTAGCTTGGCAAGTACTGAGAAGTCTTATATGGCACTTTTTGCGGAAAATGTACAAAACAGGGCATCAACTGTAAATAGGTGGCTGTATTAACTAGGGGTGCACCGATACGAATCGGCCGATCATGCTTGCGCGTTTTGTCAGTAAAGCCGGTTCTGTAATCAGCGGTAAATGCCATCAGGTGCGTGATTTCACGTTGAGCCGTATATACTACACACAGCCGTTGTTTACCGACGAGCTGCGCAAATCAATGTTCATTATCAGTGTGAATGTGCGCAGCTCGTCAGTGAACAACGGCTGTGTGTAGTATATACGGCTCAACGTGAAATCACGCACCTGATGGCATTTACCGCTGATTACAGAACCGGCTTTACTGACAAAACGCACAAGTGATCGGCCGATACGTATCGGTGCATCCCTAGTATTAACCTTCAGAAAATCTTAATTTTCAACCTTAAAAGGTAATATTTTTATGGCTTTGCAAATCGAGTTATTGTAAATACAATACAGTAACTATTGCAAATTAAATTGTTGAATTCAAAACTATAACTACTTTCAATGCATATCAAAAAATAAGTTTTGATACATTTACAGTATAAATTCACAAAATATATTCATGGAACATGATCATTACTTAATATCCTAATGATTTTTGGCATGAAAGAAAAATCGATAATTTTGAACCTAACTATGTATTGTTGGCTATTGCTGCAAATATACCCGTGCTACTTAAGACTGGTTTTGTGGTCCAGGGTCACATTTGTGAAATGTGCTGTATCATTCCAAAGAGAGGGGCAATTGGTATTTAACAATTGTGTTACCTTTGATACCATTTTTTTTCCAGATGAGGCCGAAATCCAAGACATCCTGAATTGTTCATCATATCCGTATTTTTTTTTTAAATGTTGCAAACTTGTCTTTCGTGACTCATTCGTTTTTGCCAATTTTACTCATGTCCTCATCCAGGTGTGGTTTTCTATAGAAAGGGCAGAGGGTGTGGGTGGACATGCCACTGTGCAGGTCTCGTCATGCACAAAGCAACTCCTCACAGCAAAGATATTTAGACCCTTTAGTGAAGTAAGCTATTGTTCCTTACTGAAAACTAAGGTGTTTATTGTTTTGTCTAGAGAAATGACACCCACTGAGGCGCCGTTCTGTGACCAAGGGCTAATCTGCTTAGGACAATGGTGTCTATGCCATTGCAAAGGCCGGCTTTTGTAGATATTCATCCCAAGATTCCCCAGCGTGAAGCTGTATGACCTGTTCCCAAGCATTGTATTCCAGTCAGAAACCTTCACACAGTTGTTCCAGACATCTTGAAGAAGTTTTCACAGTTCTGTGAATAAGTCTTTCTCAACGTTCGTTATACATTTTTGTTTTGTTTTACTACACCATTGGTAGTCGTGAATGAATATATATGCCGATTAACATTTGATGTGATTCTTCATAATTCAGTTCTCTGAAACTCTGAGAGTTTGGTTTGGAGGAAACTGTATTCTCTGGTGCTGTGTTTCACACTGGTCCAGAGTACAGTGGGGCCCTGTGGAAACAGCTGGCAGGGCGGAAAGACCTAGATACTTCCCACAATCCCAAAGGCCTCTCTCTCTCTCTGATCCTTCAAATATCTGCACCTCTACCTCCCTCTGCCATGCGGTTTTCCATTAATCCATTTTGCAATTTACTGGCTGTTTGCAAGGAGGAGAATGTGTTGGACTGCAGCACATATGCGTGTTATTCTCCTGCAGCAAGATCTTGTCGTTGGTTCCCTCAGATCTTGACCTGTGTTAAATCCTTGGCTTTACTGAGTTTTCCCTGCAATCTCGGGACAGGCTCTGCATATCCTCTTCCTGTTCACTGTCTAGAACGACCAGAGGCTGTCAGAGGACAGACTGCTCCGCACAGACCGTGTGAAGTGGCCCAGTTTCTAAAAAGCCTCATGGACCATTTTGCATCTATCTGGGAACTAAACAAGCTGAGACACACTCTCACTTTTTCATAATTACAATTTGAATAGATTTAGCTGATACAGCTTAATTTAAGTGTAGGGTTTGCAGGAAAAAAAGTATCTTGTTTGGACAGTTTCACACAAGTCTAGGAAGTTGGACCAATTCTGAATGTCAGTTTAAAGGTCAATTTAATCTCACAGTTTAAATACTGTAGATGGAAGTCACTCTCCCTTTCTCTTAATCACCTTTATTTATACAGCGCTTTTAATACGGGTTGTGTCAAAGCAACTTTACAGTATTAAAAAGGACAACAGTGTCAATAGTGCTAAAGTCCTTGTCAGGTCACATTTATTGTCATATACATTTTACCAGGTTTGCAGTACTACTTACAGACAGGACAATTAAGTCTTCAATCAACAATAATTATCATTCCTTTCATTAGAGAGAAAAATCATTCTTCTGGTTGTCCGTACCTAAGTGCTGACTACTTTTTCCCCTCCTGATTTTATTGGGCTTTGCCTAATTCAGTTTCTACCAAAAGAGATTTCCCACCACTGTCCAAAACTGAAGAATTTCTTGTTCACACAGTCTGCCCTATTTGCCTGGCTCAACAACCATCACAGGTACCGCTTTCCGAAGCCAGCAGTAAATGCAATTAAAAACAAAAAAGTTTTTAAAGGATTACGGCTGAATGGTAAAGATTGAACATAAATCTTATAATTCTCCAATAAACAGATACGTAGGCCCTGATTAAGTAACATCCTGAATGAAGGATATTAAATCGCAATCTATTAAGTTGTATGTGTGTTTTGGCAACACATTCTCACTCCCAACTTGTCACATATTGACACTTGGTCAGGATCCCTTGGCGTCACTTTTTGATGCACAGTGTGTACCCCTTTAGTGTAAATTTTCAACGTGCAGGGTCCTCCATTGCTTCAAACTAGAAACCTTTGGCATCAATATGCTGACACGAATGGCATTGGGAATTTTATCGTCATGATTAAATTACATATTGGGTAATAATTTTGCCATTATTGCATATATGTTGACTATTTATCAATGTACAGTACAGACCAAAAGTTTGGACACACCTTTGAACCAAAGTTTTCTTTATTTTCATGACTATGAAAATTGTAGATTCACACTGAAGGCATCAAAACTATGAATTAACACATGTGGAATTATATACATGTATACAAAAAAGTGTGAAACAACTGAAAATGTCATATTCTAGGTTCTTCCATGTAGCCACCTTTTACTTTGATTACTGCTTTGCACGCTTTTTGGCATTCTCTTGATGAGCTTCAAGAGGTAGTCACCTGAAATGGTTTTCACTTCACAGGTGTGCCCTGTCAGGTTTAATAAGTAGGATTTCTTGCCTTATAAATGGGGTTGGGACCATCAGTTGTGTTGTGCAGAAGTGTATATATATAGTGTATATATAGAATTAAATATTTTATAGAATTAAATATAATTCCACATGTGTTAATTCATAGTTTTGATGCCTTCAGTGTGAATCTACCATTTTCATAGTCATGAAAATAAAGAAAAATCTTTGAATGAGAAGGTGTGTCCAAACTTTTGGTCTGTACTGTAAATAGTCAATTCTTTTTACATTACACTGTTTACACATTTATGAGCACATATCCCAACCCCTGACCCTAAACCCATCCGTTTGTCAATGTAAAACATAGGATACAACAGGCAGATACAACTACAGTCACAATTTATTTAAAAAGTATTAATATCCCAAATCTTCCAAGGCAAAACGGTTGATTTCTGTGCACAAATTGAAAAATTGCTACCAGTCATTGGCTCTTGTGTTTCTCGTGACCGATTGTGTCATGCTAAATAATTTCTGGGGTATCGTTTCAAATGTGATCGAGTGGGATCCTTTTCAGTGATTAAACCCTTACGATTTACTCTGTTCTTCGCATAAAGATATCGCAGGACTTGGAATGTAACGTGACTTATTTGTTAGGGATGGAACAATAAATCGTTGCAACGCGAATCGAGAAATGATTCAGCATCGATTCTGAGATTTTATGAACACATCGATTCTGAGCCTAGTTTTGAACAGCAGATGGCCCTGCTTGCTTTTAGAAACAGTCGTGTTCTGCTTGTTTCCAAATCCTTACACGCATTTGAACCTAAAATCATCATTCATACATTTCGAATTACAAGGGTGTTCACAGTGGGCTGTGTTTACATTAATGTCGCTTCATAAAAGCATTCTGAGTGCTCTTCAGCACTCTTTTTCATGAGCGTTAAAAACTAGATTAGAGCGCCATCTGCTGTTAAAATCTAAGCTTAAAATCGATTCCAAAGAGAATCATGATGCATTCGGAAGATCTCACAATCGATCCACAAATCGATTTATCGTCCCATCCCTATTATTTGTAATACTTTTTTACATGTTTTTTTTGGTCAGTTTTTGCAATAAATACCTGTCACTATACTTTTATTTGCCTGTTGCATATTTTATATCGTTCAGAAGTGGGTATGTTTAGGGTAGGGATAGGGTTAGGTGCTCCAAAATATCTATGAATGTATACATTTATATAAAATGATTTATATTTTTGCTGAATGCATGCAGACCATTAAATGCGACACATAATGCAAACAACTACAAGCAATGCAGGACCCTGCATGTCTAAAAGTTGATGCTAAAGGGGTACCCTGACCATCAAAAAGTGACACCAAAAAGTCCTGACCAATATGTGACGAGTTGGGAGTGAGAATGTGTTGGTTTTGGGTGTAAATGAATAATTGTGCAATAACAACATATGCAAATGGGATGATCACTGCCACCTTGAAAATGCTATGCAAATAATGAACTGATAGCAAAAGCAAAAATTATAATAATGAATGAATGAATGCAGAGGGCTGTTATTAGTCAAAATGGCATCAACTGATCACATCTCGATATTTCAGCCGAACAAAGTTTACATCTTGCTTCTCTAGCATCATTTCTGGTAATTCCAGTGTATCCACACTGCTGACTTGTGTAACTGTTGTAGCTAATCCACAATGTGTGCATTAAATAGATGCTGAAATAGTCTAAATGCGTCATTGTACATGTACTAATTAAACTTTCTTTCTCCTTAATGAGGAAGTTGTGTCAGAGCACTGTGGAGCTTTATGGAAAAAACTGTTGCAAAGTCTCAAGTCTCTGTGTTGGCTTTTTTACGGTTCAGAGAGTTTATTGGAGGGATGGATGGGGTCTTATATGATGCTCTAGGTCTTGTTCTCACACTGTTTGTGGCAAATGTCTGATATGGGAGGGAGTAAGCTTCCAATAATTCTCTCAGCTGTTTTTACAAGGCATTGCAGGGCCTTGCGGTCTGAATCATTGCAATTTCCAAACCATGTTGTTAGGATGCTTACAATTGTTTCTCAGTAGAATGTGGTAAGGACGGGTGGGGGGGAAGTTTGCCCTCCTAAGTCACTGCACAAAAAGATGCTGCTGTGCTTTTTTGGCTAGTGAGGTGGTACAAGTGATGTGCAGACCCATCCTGTCTCTACAGGAGACCCATTGATGTGCAATGGGAGGTGGTCATTGCGGTCTCGTTTGTTTTGTCAACATTTAGAGAGAAATTGTTGTTTGCACAGCAGTTCTACTAGATGCTTCTTTCTGTGTGATGACTCATCGTTGTCGCTGATGAGGCCCACCGCTGCGATGTCCTCCTCAAACTTGGTGATGCGGTTTGTACTGTGTTTGGCAGTACAGTCATGAGTCATTAAGGTCAACAACAGCCCTGTGGGGCTCCAGTGCTCAGTATGATGGTGCCGGACCAGTTTTTGCCTATCCCGAACGTCTGAAGTCTCCCAGTAGGGATATCCAGACACAGAGGGAGGCGTTTTTGTTGGCACCTGGTGCTGATTATATGACAAACCCTATTTAACTAAGAGCATTTCTCCAATTTTCAGTGAGCTTGCAAGATGGTGGGCTGCTCTGAGGTGACAGGAGGTTGTTCAGATGAAGGCCAAAGGGATGACCCTTTCAGCTATTGCAAGAGAAGTTGGTCATTCCAAATCTGTGATTTCTCAAATATTGCAGGTTTACAGTGACACTAATTCATTCAATTACCCAAAAAAGGCTGGTCAAACTTGTAAGACAAATGCACAAGAAGGCTATATAATGCAGAGACTCTCACTGGGGAGTTGGTTCAGCACTGCAGCTGGAATTGCTTGACAGTTTAGTGCTGAACAGGGTAAGCATCTTACATGTCTCTGCATGTTTAAGGGAAGTTTGACTGAAAGCGCACTCTGCAGTGCCTCTCTGATCAGCAGAAAGAATCATAAGGCTAAGCTCAACTTTGCTGAGGAGCATATTGTGTTGGGAGCAGAGTATGTGAGCGGAGTGGAGCGGCAACAATTTCCCCTCCGTGCTCAGTGCATTTAATAATCGCTCCACTCTGGGTTCACAATTTCCCGCTCCCGCTCCACTCCTCGCTCACTGAAATCAGAAACACCGCTCCGCGTCAAAAAAAAATTAAGAAATAATGTTTGAAATATAACGGTCCTGTTCATAACACAATTAAAATAAAAAATAAAATAACAGGAGAGTTTGGAACACTAGTGTGCAAGAGAGTATAATTGCTGCTTTATGCAGTGCAATGTTTGTAATGAAAATAAAGTTATTTTACCTACGGGTCGCTGCATTTCTTACAGATTTCTGCTCATTCGAAATCGGATACCATTACATTTGTTTCAATGCGTTATTGACAGAGCGATTGTGTGTGAATAAGTACTGTACCTGTTTAAATTATGCTTTCACCTGAAAATATTCAGTATCTAGAAGGAACAAACTAATTCCTTGTGAACTATAATTTACCGCTCATGTCCATTGCCGTCATCATAGCCTTCACATTCTTTCTGATTTGAGTGATCCATCTCTATCAAGCTAGCTATGTTTAACATGTGAATTCTTGCTTAATATGCAGTTATATTACGGACCGTTGGCATGAATTGTACTCATGATGGAGCGGTGGTGGAGCGCTTTTGGAGCGAGTGAAAACCACGACGCTCCGACTTTTCAAAAATCCACTCCCTCCATTCAAAATCACACCGCTCCACTCCCACTCCGCTCCGCTCACATACTCTGGTGGGGAGAGAAGAACTGGTCCAAAGTTCCCTTTAGTGATGAGAGCATGTTTAATTTATTTGGGTCTGATGGGAAACATTTTGTTTAGCATCAAACTGATGAAAAACTGAAGCCCAAGTGTGTAAAGAAGTCAGTGAATGGTGGAAAAGAAAGTGTCATGGTTTGAGGGATGTTTTCTGCAGCATAAGTTTTATATAGCTACATGGCAGGGTGAATGTAAATGTTTATCAGAACCTCCTTCAGCAACATGCAGTTCCTTCCCTGCATGCGAGCATCTCCCAATCAGCCTGCAATTTTCATTCACGAGAATGGCTCCAACACACAATCAAAATGAGTAAAGCAGTTCCTTGAAGCTAAGAACACTGAAATGGTGAAATAGCCAGGCCTGAGTCCTGATCTTAACCCAATTTCCTTGCTGTCCAAGTTATGGCAAAGAAATCTAACTACAGAAAAGAGTGGAAGAAGAGTAGACCAAGATCATATCAGCGCAGTCTGTGAAGCTAGTGATGTCCTGCGGCTGCAGATGTGCTAAAGACATTCAAAGCAAGGGCCTCTACACTTCCTACAAATTTTTGACAGCTGTAACCCTCCAAAATTTTTGTCTTCTAAATCTTCTTTCATGCTACAGTGGTTACTGTTCTCTAATTTTGATCACCGTGTTTTCCACAAAATAATGTTTCTTCTTAAAAAAACAGATCTCTGTGGTATGCCGTTCCACTTAATATTTAACTATTGAATTGATGTAAGCCAGTAGTATTCCTCAGGCAATGTACAGAGCAATCCTAGCACTGATGCCAAATACATACTGTTGCCTTTTATGCAGAATCAACAGGGATCAGAGAGTGGACTTTTGACAGGACTTAAGACCAAGACCATCATTTCAGTGTGTCAATTCCCAGTACTTGTTTGTTTTTTCTGCTTTTTTTATGAAGGAAAGGGAGGGGGTTCAGAAAGCAGTGCGGTTATGGGAATGTTAGAATGTCTGCTGTCTGTGGGAAAACATAGCATGTCACTGGTCACTAAAGTATGCCATTGGCCAGACAGTCCCTCACTTGTCCTTTTCACTGTCAGCCCAGTTTTGCAACATCCCACAGTATCGCAGTGTGGTTAGCTGTGTGTTGGCATGTATTTACAGAGTGTGCAGACAAGGCTCATGATAAATCTTTGATGACTGATGCAACAGAGCCCATGTAAAAACAATCATGATGAAAAGAAAACACTATCATTCCTTCCTCAACATTATTAGCTCAAGTATTAGCACTAGCATGCAGTGATTAAGTAACTGTTTCCAGGCTGACATTATTAATTTAACACAAATTCCAACTAAGCTTTCAAGTGTGTTCCAGAGCGCAATACACCAAATATGGTGTTCTGGATTGTCCAGGCTTGAGTTCGGGACCAATTTTTCCCATGTTAGCTTGAAGTTCTACTTGTTTTGTTTCCCAGAGATGGACTCAATGACCCAGACAAAGTTAGGGCTTCTCCGGATCCAAAAGTTCTTTCCCATCAGCTCAGAGGGCATCGGCTAAATGTGCTGACATCTTATTGATGTGTTGTTTTACTCATTTAGATGATCTGAGCAACAAGGATGCCAGCTTCCATGAGTTGCTAAAGGAAGAGTTGAGGCTACTTCCACTTAGCAGTAAGATAAGCATGTTAACACAGCAAAAGGTAAAATCACCCAGCATTACCTTTACAAATGGCACCTGTTTAATATAACCCATTAATGTAATCCAAATGTCATCATTTAAAAGGGGTTTTACTTGTATGAATGTTCTGGTTTGTCATCCTATCGCAGAAACCAGCTTCTAGGTCCTGTAGTTTGGGTGATACGGTGTCGAGAAGTCATACCTTTCACTCCACATGTCAAGGAAGCGATGACGTCCTTGAAGATGAGGAATCCCCACGTCAAAGGAGAATAACTGTTGGTAAAGATGCAGTGTGCCCTTATATTGAGACCTACCCTTATTACATTTTTGTATTAGACTCTGAAAAAGACCACTATGTGTTGTGTTTTAGAGGCTTTCCATTAGACATTTAAGTTTAACACCCAAAAATTTAAATTCTGTCATAATTACTCACTGACATGTCCTTCCAAACCTGTAAGACCATTGTTTATCATTGGAACACAAATTAAGATATTTTTGATGAAATCCGAGAGCTTTCTAACCCTCCATAGACAACAATACACATGAAACGTTCCCAGGCCTAGAAAGGTACAGTGGGGAAAATCATTATTTGATCCCCTGCTGTTTTTGTACATTTGCCCACTGACAAAGAAATTATCAGTCTAATATTTTAATGGTAGGTTTATTTTAACACTGAGAGACAGAATAACAATAAATTGAGAGCCTCAATCAGATTCCAAACTCTTCACCATGGCCGAGACCAAAGAGCTGTCCAAGGATGTCAGCGACAAGATTGTAGACCTACACAAGGTTGGAATGGGTCCAAGCAACTTAGTGAGAAGGTGACAACAGTTGATGTGATTATTATTCGCAAATGGAAGAAACACAAAATAACTGTCAATTTCCCTTTGTCTGGGGCTCCATGCAAGATCTCACCTCGTGGAGTTTCAATGATCATGAGAATGGTGAGGAATCAGCCCAGAACTACACTGGAGGATCTTGTCAATGATCTCAAGGCAGCTGGGACCATAGTCACCAAAAAAACAATTGGTAACACACTACGCCGTGAGGAACTGAAGTCCTGCAGTGCCCGCAAGGTTCCCCTCCTCAAGAAAGCACATGTAGAGGCCTGTCTGAAGTTTGCAAATGAACATCTGGAGAACTGGGTGAAAGTGTTGTGGTCAGATGAGACCAAAATCGCACACTTTGGCATCAACTCAACTCGCCGTGTTTGGAGGAGGAACACCATCCAAGAACACCATCCCCACCGTCAAACGTGGAGGTGAAAACATTATGCTTGAGGGATTTTTATTTTTTCTGTTTAGGGGACAGGACAACTGCACCGCATCAAAGGGATGATGGGCGGGGCCATGCACCGTCAAATCTTGGGTGAGAGCCTCTATCCCTCATTAAAAATGGGTCATGGATGCGTATTCCAGCATGGCAATGACCCAAAGCACACGGCCAAGGCAACAAAGGAGTGGCTCAAGAAGAAGCACATTAAAGGTTGTATCAGCGATTTCTAGGCTGAAAAACAAAGTGTCAATTTCAGCTGACCTTTCATCACGATCCGCTCGTTGCCTGCCCCATAAATTGTCTGTGAAAAAAACGCGTCTCTCTGGTCAGCCTACGGTCCGAGATATGCCAAAAAAACAATCGGCACTACCAAACTTTCCACACATAAACAAACATTGTTCCAACCAATCAGCGTCAGGGGTTTGGTGTTGTGGACTTTCCTACTGGTGCAGGGATGTGAGGGAGGCGGAGCGAAAGTCCACAACACCAAACCCCTGACGCTGATTGGTTGGAACAATGTTTGTTTATGTGTGTAAAGGTTGGTAGTGCCGATTGTTTTTTTGGCATATCTCGGACCCTAGGCTGACCAGAGAGACGCGGTTTTTTCACAGACAATTTATGGGGCAGGCAGCGAGCGGATCGTGAAAAAAGGTCAGCTGAAATTGACACTTTATTTTTAGGCTAGAAATCGCTGATACAACCTTTAAGGTTCTGGAGTGGCCTAGCCAAGGTCTCTCCAGACCTTAATTCCATAGAAAATCTGTGGAGGGAGCTAAAGTTTAGAGTTGCCAAATGTCAGCCATGAAACCTAAGTGACTTGGAGAGGATCTGCAAAGAGGAGTGAGACAAAATCGCTTCTGAGATGTGTGACCTGGTGGAGAACTACAAGATACATCTGACCTGTCCGCGCCAATAGCCTTGTGGGCATCGCACCGACATACAGCGCCGTTGCGCTCTGGGTGTCCCATGTTCGAATCCCTACTCGAGGACCTTTCCCGACCTCTGTGATTGCCACAAAGTCATGTTTTGCAAAGGGGTCAAATACTTATTTTACTCATTAAAATGCAAATCGATTAATAACTTTTTTGAAATGCGTTTTTCAGGATTTTTTTCTCACTGTTAAAATAAACCTACCATTAAAATTATAGACTGATAATTGCTTTGTCAGTGGGCAAACATACAAAATCAGCAGGGGATGAAGTAATTATTTTCCCCACTGTAAGAACATAGTTAAAATAGTCCATGTGACATCAGTGGTTCAACTGTAATATTATGAAGCTAAGAGAATATTACATGGACTTTTTAACAATGTTCTTACTACCTTTCTGGGCCTGAGAATGTTTCAGTTTCATTGCTGTCTATGCAGGGTCAGAGAGCTCTCAGATTTCATTAAAAATATCTTAATTTGTATTCTGAATATCAATGAATGTCCTATTGGTTTGGAACGACACAAGGGTAATTAATGACAGAATTTTCTTTTTTGGGAGAGCTAACCCTCTAACTAGCGTAACCAAAAAGACTTTCTTGGTCTAATAACTTTACCAGCACCACGTTTTGCTGGTAAATAGGATTTCTAAGATGGTCCACCAGCTAGATATGTTATTTTTCTTCTTCCCAGCATCATACATTCCTCAGTCAAAGGATCACACTGGAGAAAGTGCAGTGAAGGTAAGGCTATTTTGTGTGTTTGTCTGTCAGATTATGAAAAAAAAATATTATTATTTTTTAAATGTTTCAGTTTAAGTAGTTGGTTTTGATAATGCAGTTGTTGTTGTTGTTTTGCTTTTTTAATCATAACATTATGTAAGATGACTCAGAGCATGTCTTGTGATTTTTGGATCTAAGTCAAGTTAATAAACATAACAGACTTTGATTATAATTTTCAACATACACTGACTTTTTTAACCCCACTGTCCGTCTCAAATTTCAAAATCAGTTAAATAGTAAAGTAAGTGGGAAACTATAGCCATTTTGTAACATTTTAAGTACATGCTCGAAAATCCCCCTCATTTCGATGCACAGAGCATCCACAGCTGTAGGGTATACGCAAGTACTCTCATGCAGTGACTTTCTTAGGAGCACAGAAAATTCTCCATGGTTAAAAAACTGTTAAATGGTAGAATGTTCTAAATTGGTCTTTTTGTGTGGACACGTCTTTCATTGCGTTAATTCTCTGTGAACATGCAGAAGTATGTTCATGAAGAGTTATTTCAAGTTATGCATGAATGTGGGAACTTCATTTGTATGGGTTTATCTGTATCTGTCTGTATTTAGTGGGATTCTAATGGGTACAGAGCCAAAACTTTAGCAGAGCTGAACACGGAGGAGGTTTGTCAGTGGTTTAGTAATATTGGTCTACAGAAATGCCTGCCCTTCATTAGAGGTAAAGTACAGTTTGCACATTCATTTTGTCATATTCCCACCCTCTTTAAATGTTTAAATTTGCCAAACATCCAAAGAGACAAATGCATAGCCACAAACCAATAACTGTTCAGATTATGTATTACTCATTCGCACTTTTAAGTTATTGCATCAGTTTGAGAAGTATTTCCATGCATCAACTTTAAAAAAGAGAGGAAAAGCAACATTTACTAGCTAATACAACACCATAGAGACTTTTACCACTTCTAGCTAATGATTTGCAAAGTCTATTTGTATTACATTCAAACCAATAAAAAGCTATTTTAAAGATTCATTAGTGTTATTTGTCAGAAGCAACAGTTTGAAGAGATGTTAATAATCATTATGTGGCTTCGGGTGGATTACACCTTACAGAGGCAGAGTTCAGTGGCTCTCACATCGCTTCTATTGATCTCAACACCCTTGAAATCCTTCAAGTCTCCAATCTAGAAGATAGAGAGAAGCTGCTGTCTGCCATTTACCATGAGTTACACCCGCCAAACTCAACTACTCAAAGACTCGACTCCCTTCTCGGTACTATAACACAACCATGAACTGTTTAAGTCCACATCCAAGTACTTTTGTCGGCAATTTTCTGGTCCTAAACTTGTTTTTCCTTTAAAGAAAGGTTTGGTCCACACAATGTTGAGAAATTCACAGCGGCTTTGGTGTCCATGACCAAGTCAAAATCTTCTCCACAAGTCAGCAGAATCAACATGAACCAATTCTCATTCAAATTCAGGTAAAGCATCTTTCTTCTCTGTAGAATGTAAAACACTGCACAATCACAAATCATTATCAAAATGACATTTGCATTATTTACATAACAGTATTTACAGGATGGCCTGACTTTGAGCCCTGTTTTCTCTTACAGACAGAAAGAGCAAAATGCAAGATTTCAGAAGAACTCTCATCTCATTGAAATCACAGTCAATGGTACAATTCTATCCATGTAATTTTGTCCCATTTAATAATTTGATGTATCATTTTTTTTTTTTTTTTTTTTTAAAGTTTGACAAAAGCCTTTATCTATCTGTTATATTGATTTAGCGTCAGATCGAACTGTTCATTTAAGGACACCCAAAGAGACAAGTGTGGGAAAAGTTTTGGAGTCCTGTCTGAAGATGCTGGGAATTAATGAAGACAAAGATCGCTTCAACTTGAAAAGCACTGAAGGTTTTGTATATAAAGAAGTAAAAAGGAGTTAAATATCTACAGCTGTGCACATTTTTTTAGTATATGACAGCAACACTTCAGACTCATGTAAAACAGAATACTTGTATATTACTTGAAGTAAAGCAGATTATAAAATGGATATTTGCCTAGCATGCCCATTAGTGTGTCCTTTAGGATATTTTAAGGACTTTTTCATTTGTCTTCTTTGGAAAAGATCAGCCATTTAGTCCTACGTTTGGAGAGATTCATATATGGCCTGTGGCTTGTAAGTGCTCTGGAATTTACACAGTGAATTTACTTTTACATACCGTTTCTATTTTTCCACGTTTTTCAGATGACTTCTCCCCTGAGCAGCAGATTGGAGATTTGCCTGGCTCAGAGACGAGGCTAATGGAGCTTCACTTATGTAGGAAGGTAGACAAAATTGCATGTTTTAGTTTTAGTATTTCAACAGAGTAAAAAAAAACACACAAACATAACTGTCTTGGGAGACAAACTTATTTAATTTTAAATTAAACTTTTGCATCTCAAAATGTTTAGGAATCACAGAAAGAGGATTCTTATTCATCAGATAACATTATTTGTACCACTGACGATACTCAGAGAAAAAATCATCTAAACAACACTAGGAAGATTCAAGAGCTAAATCAACAGGTGGCCTCCCTTCAAAATGTCATCCTACAGGTAAATAAACACAGGGGCTGGTTGTCACACAGGGAACAATAGGATTTTCCTGCTTATTTTCTCCAGTAGTGCATTTATTGTTGGTTTCTAATTCAAAATCCTCCTAAATAAGAATTCATCATCTTTGATGAATTAAACCAATATTTTAGTATAACCGAGTCATCTTTTGGAGAATGTCATGACAAGGTCTGTGTGTGTTCAATGAACTGCATCTTTTTTCTCCCTGGGCAATAACAGTGGAAATGTTCAATAACTTTTTTGTGTGTGTGTGGCTGAAATTTGAAGGTACTGTATGTTCTTACGCAGAAATAGACTTGCACAAATAAACCTGTGCTGAGGGAAAAAATGTGACAACTGTGACAAATATGCTCTGTTTTCCGCTATTGCTTTTAGCTGATCTGTGTCTGTATGATAACCAGGTTCAGGAGCTTTACCATGGTCTGGTAGCCTTCTGTTCAGAACTGAAGAAGATGGATGGGGAGATGGATGCAGTGCAAACGGACAGCTTGGAATTGAAAAGGCTTCTCGATGAGGCCCAGGACAGTCTGCAGAGAAAAAGACAGAGCCTTCAAATGCTCAGGGACAATCTTAACACTGCACCAGTGCAGAAGAATAAGTAAGTATATGCTCTTATCATAGAACAGAATGAATGTTCTGAAGATTAATACAGAGCAGTTGTGTAATTATATGGGATTGTCACAGGGAATAGGGAAGGGAAAGGAACTGTTCATTAATGCATTGGTTTTTATGGATAATGACGTGTTACGTCTTCCAGAAGGAGAGGCTGGAAGAACTGATGATCAGAGCTGGTTTTGGATGCTCTTAGTGTAATTTACTTGTAGAGGAGTGTACAGTACATCCTATGATTTTTGATGCTCTGTTTACAGTCTGTTACGGTTTATTTTTCTGTGGCGTCACTGAAGGTCATTTGGATGGGGATAATGGGTATTCCACAGATCTTTCCTAATTTCCTGAAGTGCTGAGAAAGCTGCTCCCTAGTCCACCTTATGAATGGACGCGTCATGCCAATGTTTAATGTCATTTCTTAACATATTAAGATATCTAAATGTTTCTGACAATGTTTAAAGGAATAGTTTGCCCAAAAAAAGTATTACTCCTCATTATGATGTTCCATGATGTTTTTTTCAATGGAACACAAAAGCTGAATTTAAGGATCAGCCCTTATCATGTGAAAATGGTTACCTTTGCAAAACGGGGATCTGTACCTGTTTAATTTATGAGGTGTGCAAATAAAGAGAGGGTGTTTGAGGAAAAAGCCAGTGTGGGTCTCACCCAGTAGTTTCCTGCTTTTTCTCAGCGTTACGGCCTTTGATTTATTCTGACATCTTTTCGAGCGGAACAGATTGAAAGCAGGGATGGATAAGGGTGTGAGAAAATAGCATCATGAATCAATATGTCCAAGTCCTCATTAATTACCTGATAAGCCACTTAAGTTGAAGGCTTATTGTTTTTTGTTACGTTATGTCCTTCATGTGCTTGGCCATTTCCCCAGCAAAAATGCAAACAAATCTTTCAAGTTTCAGGGTTTTTGGATGACATTAATCTAAGATATTTGGATCTGAGAACATGAGAGGCTTAAACCGCTTACATTTATTTAAGATCGAGCCGCAGAATAATAAAAAAGTCTAATCTTTGATATAAAGTGACAGAACGTTGGAAGTCTGTTCAGATCAGCTTCCTAATCCAAGACAAAGCTTACAGGAATAGTTCTCTAAAAATAAAAATTTGCTCATAATTTACCCCCGTGTTGTTCCAAACCTTGTTTTCTGAATATAAGATGTTATTTTTTTAGGAGAACACTTTTGTATGTAAGAAGGAACTTTCAAGGTCCAAACTGCTTGAAACAATAAAAGTATCATAAAATTATAACTTGTAACATATAACTTGTGTGCTATATTCAAAGTCTTCTGAAGCAGTACGGGAGCTGTGTGTGATGAACGGACCAAAATTCAAGACATTTTTAGGTGGACTATTCCTTTAAGAGAGCTCAAAGGAGTAGCTTGTGTTTGTTTACTCCTCAGGCCATCAGAGGTCCGACTTCTGGAGAAGATGAGGCTCAACTGCCAGGTGTTTAAAGACGAGATCACACTAGTCCACCTCAATCGACAGGTGGCTCACCTGCATGAACTTCTGGAGAAGACCCAGGCCAAGGTGAGACTAGAACCCCTGATATAGTTTCTCAAGGTTTTCCTTGTGCAGTATGAAATGATATAGTGCTGACATGTGAACGCAGGCCAGTAGTTATTATTTTAGACCACATTTTAATGAGGCTGAACATATGGTACTAATGTGAGCATTACAGTCTTGGCTTTTCCCAATATGCAAGCACTTTGTTGGACATACACATACATTTGGGGGAAAAATGAACACAGTAAATCGACGTGAAGTCCTGAAGCTTTTCTTGTAATGTAAGATACTGCTGCTTTTCCTTTCGCCATCTTTCAAGCAAATGGGAAATTAATTAATTGTCATTTCACAATGATAGTCACCACAACAGTGAGTCATTGGCACCAACGCTGCTCGTTTTTCAAAAGCAAGGATGACACGAAACAACAGTGTAAAACTATCCGCGGCATAGCCGTACCTGTGATTCTTTCCCACCTCCGTCCTCCTTTAAAGCGGCTCTTTCATCTCATCGGTAGAGACCTAACGAGGTGCCATGAAAGGACACATGCCGACCGGGGCTTTGGAAGAAAAGAGCGTGTCACGTTGCCGCCCTCAGGCCACAGTCTTTAGGTGCTGAGTTGGTGGGAAAGAGGCAGTGGCGCTAATGTTTATCATATGACCTAATCAGGGGAAAGGCGCAGGTCAGGACACAGAGCAGTCTGGGAACAAATACAAGCCTAGGCCCTAATAAGGAGCAGGCTGCCATTTATTTTCCCTAGATTATCTGACAATAAGGAAATATTTCATCATCGCCTCTAATCTCCGCGATCCGTCGCGACTGCAGTGCATCAGGAAAGACAGGAAGAGGGCGGGAGCAGTTTAACGTGGCAGCAAATGTGGGGTCTCAAACTCAAATACAGGGATTTAGGGGAAAATCCCTCTAAATGATATGTCCCAAACCTTTTCTAATCTTCTCTTTTTATTTCAATTGAAATGCACTTAATTTCCCTTCAGGCCTCCAAATGCAGACTAGGATTAGGTTTCACTATTCTCATGGGAAAGGTGGTTGAGATACTGCGATTGCAGCCAACCACGAGAGCTCCCAGTAGTTGTTCCCTCTTCCCGATGTCTTGGCGGTCACAGTGTTGAGCTGCACTAGCAGCTAAGAGGCCCAGTGGCTAATAGTTGTGGCAGCATTTGGCTCTCTTAAGGATTTATAGTCCATCTTGAGGTTGCCATTTTACTGCATGCAACACTTTACTCCGAGGCCCTGCGAATCCGTTATTGTAACTGACAGTACCTCACTTGTATCATTAATACCAGCCACGCTTTTCTAACCGAGTCCGGAAGCCTTTCTCATGCGAAACACAATCCTACAATCCAGGGCTTGGCACGGCTTTCTCTCCCATCTCATAAGAGTTAGGGGATTTCTGAAGGTGTGCCCGTTTCTCAACCGATTGTTCTTCGCACAGCACCTCCCAATCCTCTTTGTTTTAAAAGACAGTTGCCAAGTAATATTCTGTATTTCCATTGTTCAGCTTGCTCTTGTTGCTGTTTGCTCCATGGCCTGTAGCTATTCCCTCACCTCACTCCAGGTTCACCAGGTTAGTATGAGGACTGGATGACATTACAAGCAAATGAAAGTTGACCGAAATGATTAATTCTTAAGTACCTGCCCTTTTGCTGCTTCTCTTAAGTAATTGAGCGAGACCCGAGTTATGCGTCCTGCCCAAGGGAATCCAAACAGTGGGGTGATAAGGGCTCCTAAGCGTTTCTGCAGGGGGGTTTCCTGTGTGAGCGAGCCGTCTGGTGCCCCTGTCTGAGGAGAGGCTCAGTAGCCTTGGCCGCAGGGCTTTCACACGCTAGGAGACTCGAGTCCTCACCTCGGCTTTCTGCTGCGTGTTCAGAGAAACCTGATCACTCTGCATCTATCTTTTCACTCATTTCCTGTATTCAGTCTCTGTCTCAGCTATTGGTTTGGGGGTGTGGGTTTATGTGATCCTGCATGTTTACCAATGATGGACTCATTAGTCATCTTGAGTCATGACACGTTTTGGCCCTTTTAGCGACCTGTTTTACGACTCATTTTGTATATATATTTCTATTTTAAACAGTGTTGGGCAAGTTACTTAAAAGTAATTGGTTATGGTTACTAGTTACTTCCCACAAATAGTTAGTAACTGAGTTGCATTATTATGAAAGTAACTAATAACAGGGAAACTACTTAGTAAAAATGTTTAAATATGTCAAATAACTTGGATACCACCAATATTAAATATGGAAAATATATAAAACATTGTACACTAATCCACACTATTTTAATGTTGCTGTAGGGAAATGTGAGAGACACCATCCAGGGGCTAAATATCACGTTATTGGGGTTGCTTTAACTCACGGATATGAAAAACACCCCACACCAACAACACTGTTGTCACACCGGTGCATCTGACTCATTTATTCTTGATGACCGAAGAAAAGAAAAAAAAAAAAAAAAAAAAAAAATTGAAACTGGAAAGGGTCTACTTTTATGTGTGTATAGTCATAATAACAAGAAAACAATGTGCTTTTATAAAATAAATAGGGTGCACTCTCTGCAGTCTCGACAAAACCTGAATTTCTGCAAATATGTGTCTAAAAGACATGAGAAATACATGTATAGAAATGCTTGCAATGTCTACTTTTAAATGGAGTAAGTCATGTTGAAAAAAATATTCTCTGATAAAGAAATCCGTATGTTTCCAATGTGAGCTTTAGTTTTTTTCTGTCTAAACTGATCTCTAATGTAAGCTCTAATGTAGCACCTGTGCTTTTCTAATTCTGCACGGCCGTCCATCCACGTGAGAAACACATGTAGACATGTAGATAAATGCCCACATACAGTACATCTGTAAAAAATGTGAACATTCATCAAGCTCATCTCAGCTACTTTTTACTAAGAAGACGCACTGAGAGGAATAAGCCAGAACTTACCTCAGAAGAGGAACGCAAGGCAGAAATTATAGTAACGCCGCATTTTGTTGCCAGTAATTGTAACGGCTTTGTAACAGGGGAATCAGTAATTTGTTTGATTTAAGTAACGCCATTTATTTATAACACCGTTATTCTCATCACTGATTTTAAATATCAAGTTTGACCTGTTTTGCTTTATGAATATCAGATACATCTGATAGAAAGGTCAGAAAATAATACAATTTAATGGTTGGTACAATCTAAAAATGATTTTTGAAATTTTTGGAGTACAGGTCCTTTTAAAAAAATTAGCATATTGTGATAAAGTTCATTATTTTCTGTAATGTACTGATAAACATTAGACTTTCATATATTTTAGATTCATTACACACATTTGAAAGTAGTTCTAGCCTTTTATTGTTTTAATATTGATGATTTTGGCATACAGCTCATGAAAACCCAAAATTCCTATCTCAAAAAATTAGCATATTTCATTCGACCAATAAAAGAAAAGTGTTTTTAATACAAAAAAAAGTCAACCTTCAAATAATTATGTTCAGTTATGCACTCAATACTTGGTCGGGAATCCTTTTGCAGAAATGACTGCTTCAATGCAGCGTGGCATGGAGGCAATCAGCCTGTGGCACTGCTGAGGTGTTATGGAGGCCCAGGATGCTTCGATAGCGGCCTTAAGCTCATCCAGAGTGTTGGGTCTTGCGTCTCTCAACTTTCTCTTCACAATATCCCACAGATTCTCTATGGGGTTCAGGTCAGGAGAGTTGGCAGGCCAATTGAGCACAGTAATACCATGGTCAGTAAACCATTTACCAGTGGTTTTGGCACTGTGAGCAGGTGGAAGCATGAAGTGCTCCCAAATCTCCTGATGGCTAGCTGCATTGACCCTGCCCTTGATAAAACACAGTGGACCAACACCAGCAGCTGAATGGCACCCCAGTCCATCACTGACTGTAGGTACTTGACACTGGACTTCAGGCATTTTGGTATTTCCCTCTCCCCAGTCTTCCTCCAGACTCTGGCACCTTGATTTCCGAATGACATGCAAAATTTGCTTTCATCCGAAAAAGTACTTTGGACCACTGTGTTTTATCAAGGGCAGGGTCAATGCAGCTAGCTATCAGGAGATTTGGGAGCACTTCATGCTTCCATCTGCTGAAAAGCTTTATGGAGATGAAGATTTCATTTTTCAGCACGACCTGGCACCTGCTCACAGTGCCAAAACCACTGGTAAATGGTTTACTGACCATGGTATTACTGTGCTCAATTGGCCTGCCAAGTCTCCTGACCTGAACCCCATAGAGAATCTGTGGGATATTGTGAAGAGAAAGTTGAGAGACGCAAGACCCAACACTCTGGATAAGCTTAAGGCCGCTATCGAAGCATCCCGGTCCTCCATAACACCTCAGCAGTGCCACAGGCTGATTGCCTCCATGCCACGCCGCATTGAAGCAGTCATTTCTGCAAAAGGATTCCCGACCAAGTATTGAGTGCATAACTGAACATAATTATTTGAAGGTTAACTTTTTTTGTATTAAAAACACTTTTCTTTTATTGGTCGGATGAAATATGCTAATTTTTTGAGATAGGAATTTTGGGTTTTCATGAGCTGTATGCCAAAATCATCAATATTAAAACAATAAAAGGCTAGAACTACTTTCAAATGTGTGTAATGAATCTAAAATATATGAAAGTCTAATGTTTATCAGTACATTACAGAAAATAATGAACTATCACAATATGCTAATTTTTTGAAAAGGACCTGTATGTTCTACAAAAAAAAGATTTTTTTCTAACTCAGTTTAACATTAAAGGCACAGTATGTGTTTTTTTTTTATTTTTTTGCTGCTAGAGGGTGTATATTTAAAACAAAGAAAGAAACAAAGGCGTAGTTTGATGACGGCATGATTGTATGTGGAATCATGGGAGTTGTCTTCATCCCAAAACCCGATGCAATCTGACTGGACTCGTGCAAAAATCATATTCATGGATGAGCTAATGTATTAATGTCACTGCAGTATGAAGCAGGGTGGAGCTGAAAGCTTTCAAAGTGAATTGAGGCCGGTGGAGCGATTTGCTAATGAAAGATGAGTGCGCAACACTGCTCAAAAGTGACACTTTTATTATGCCACAGTCAATCGCTTCCACTCCTTCCGGTCTTGCATATACGGGGTAAAGCAGCGCTGTTTTATCATACTAGATACATTTGAGCATGTTGAAAGTTCTGTTATAATGCTACTCTGCGTGTTTGTCACCTGTCTAATAAATAATAAAAAAAAAAAAAACTGTGTCGCCTGTCAGTGATGTCATTACACCCTCAATTTCAATGTTGTGGTTAAATTTGTTATTTCTCTGGATTTAAACATTTTTGGAAACTTTTGGGATAATGTAGTACACAAGTCAACAAAATATGTGACCCTGGACCACAAATCCAGTCTGATGTAGCACAGGTATATTTATATCAATAACCAAAAATACATTGTATGGGTCAAAATGATTAATTTTTCTTTTATGCCAAAAATAAATAAAATATTGAGAAAATAATGATTTTACTTAATATCCTAATTATTATTATTTTATTTTTTTTGCACCCTCAGATTCCAGATTTTCAAATATCTCTGCCAAATATTGTCCTATCCTAACAAACCATACAGCTTTCAAATGATGTGTAATTTTGAGTTTAAAAAAATTGACCCTTATGACTGGTTTTGTGGTCCAGGGCCACATATATAACACTGTACTTATTGTGCCTTTAAATTCAGTGTTACATTTTCCAATTTCTTTAAGTTGTTTGTGAAATTTACTAGCAATTTCTGACTGAAAATTGTTTTTACACACATTTCTTTTCAGCAGAAGAAATGTTCTCTCTTAATTCACCCGCAATTGGTATGTGTGCCAAAAACTTTAAATCCTGCTTACTCCACAAATAATGAAGTTCATTTTCTCTACAGCAGTCAGATGATGGAGACTGTCAGCTTTAATACTTCACACTTTTAAAAGTGTTGTTTCAAGGACAGATCCATTGGCTCTCTAGTTCTGTTAATATTAAACAAGAGCAGTCTTGATTGAGGTGAGCCGCCAGCTATTCACTGCTTTTGATGCTTGTTCAACAGTTTTTTTTTTCTTTTCCTGCAGGAGAAAGCTGAGAGGAAGAGCCCTACTCTGACTCAGCTGGTCTCTTTGCAGTCTCCTGTCATGCTGGTGGCCACCCAAGTGCAAGCAGACCCAGACGGTCATTATGGTTTCTCCGCACACTGGTTAGAGGGCCAGGGTCTGACGGTGGTACACACTGAGGGTGCTAATCTCTGTCTGAACGACAGGTAATTGTCAGCATATTGTTTACAAATGTTTGAATCTATATTATTCATCTTTTTAGCATGTCATTAAGTTTTCCTTTACCTGCACTAAAATGTTACTGAAACATTTAAAGTAACAGTTCACCCAAAAATGAAAACTGGAACAACATTTTTGAGTGATCTATTCCTTTAAGTGATTTCCACCAACAATAACCTTTGGGTCAAAGTCTTAAAAACAACAGAAATGTAAAAGAATGTGAGATCAAAGAGGTCATTTCAGTGCAGTAGATGTTTTGACGAATTAAGTTTCTAATTGGCCTTTCATAAAACATGCCAAAAGACATCCCAAATTTTCCAGCCTTTAAGAGCAGAGAGGATCACAGAGGTTCCATCAGCTCTTGTGTTTTTTCCCCTGTTGCTATGGAAATTTGTAGGAGACAGGGAGCATAACAGGAAAACACTGAAATGTAAAACTTGGACGACTAAGCACAGAACAGATAAAAACATGAATAATACATGGCCTTGCAGTTTAAGTATTCCATTTGTGAGTTGGGTTGTTACAGAACTTATAACCATATACATGTACATAAACACAATTAAGTGGTGGACGAGGACCAGAAAGATGGAGGGGACAAAACATAATAAAAATTTGCATATGCAGTCACTGGAAAAGAGGGATCTGAGCAGCTGCATGTGTTTGGTAGCTAATTCCCAAACTTCTGGCAAAACACTTTTCACAGTCAGTGAACAAATATAAAGGCAACAGTCACTTTCCTATTTTCAGAAATGCAGTGTTTTTAATAAAAGCTCACGAGTGTACTAAATTTACCAGGCTTAAAAACAGTTTTTATGTGATCATTAGGATTTTTATTCCTTATATAGATTTTTAGCCTCTGTATATACATACAGTTGAGGTCAAAAGTTTGCATACACGTTGCAGAATCTGTTAAATGTTAATTTTACCAAAATAAGTGGGATCATACAAAATGCATGTTATTGTGTATGTAGTACTGACCTGAATAAGATATTTCACATAAAATACATTAACATATAGTCCACAAGAATGAATAAGTAGTTGATTTTATAAAAAAAAAAAATTGGCCTCATTTAAAAGTTTACATACGCTTGATTCTTAATCCTTCAGGTCCCACAAATTCTTAGTTTTTTTTTTTTTTTTTTATCATTTGTGTGTATTTGAACCTTTTCCACCAGAGACTGTATGATTTTGAGATCCATCTTTTCATGCTGAGGACAACTGAGGGACTCATATTCAACTATTACAGAAGGTTCAAACGCTCACTGATGCTTCAAAAGGAAACCCAATGCATTAAGAGCCAGGGGGTGAAAACTTTATGAATTTGAAGATCAGGGTAAATTTGACTTATTTTGTCTTCTAGGAAACATGCAAGTATCTTCTGTAGCTTCTGAAGGGCAGTACTAAATGAAAGAAATATGATATTTAGGCAAAATAAAAATAAAAAATTACACTTCATTCTGTTCAAAAGTTTACACTCCCGGCTCTTAATGTTTATTTTTTTTCTTTTGGAGCATCAGTGAGCATTTAAGCCTTCTGTAATACTTGCATCTGAGCTGTCCTCAGTGTGAAAAGACGGATCACAATATCATAGTCATTGTTAGAAATGATTCAAATACATACAAATGCTGAAAAACCAAAGAATCTGTGGGACCTGAAGAACAGCAGGCAGTTAACTATTCAGGACAAACAAGGTACTCATGAACAACTATCATTAAAAAAGAAAAAAAAAACAGCTGTGGATAATTCAGGTAACAACACAGTATTAAGAATCAAGTGTGTGTAAACTTTTGAACGGGGTAATTTTTCAGCTATTAAATTTCTCTTGTTGACTGTACAGTATGTAAAGGCCTTTTATGTGAAATATCTTATTCAGGTCAGTACTAAATAAAAAATAACATGCATTTTGTATGATTCCTCTTATTTTGGTAAAATAATATTCATTTAGCAGATTCTGCAAGGTGTATGTAAACTTTTGACCTAAACTGTATGCATGCATTCAACATACATTTATGCATATAACTTCTTTGGAACAAAAATGTATCTATAAAAATGTCAAAGCTGTCTTAGATTTGAATTTAAAGCCAGTTCTCCCACAATCAAAAATCGTACAATTAGACTTTTGTTGCTTATGCAAAGTAGAAAATGATTGTACCCAATGACTAATTAAAAAAAAATTAGTTTTCACTCTGAGGATGTGGGTGTTTGTTTCAGGCTGGTGGAGGTAAATGGAGTGAATGTCTTGGGAAGCACTGAGGATGAGCTGGAAGTGCTGCTTGAGACACACACTGCCCACATCATTGTTCTTCGCCAGCTGGCCCAAGACCCTTCTGCCCCCCACTTCAGACAGACGTCAGCTCTGAGGGATCACCAGGACATACAAGTGCTGCAGAAACACCAAACAATATAAAACAACTAAACACTTTGCATTTTCTTTCCCGTCGTACTCGAGGAACACACTCAGACTCATCTGACGTAATCAGATCTGATGTTTATCCCACTTAATGACATTAATGTCTTGTCTTTGAGAAAAGGTTTATATGTATCCTGCATTGCAATCTCTGGGTCATTTCAGGGCAGATTCATTTTTGGGTGGGTATGACTTAGTGTTTTCGGGTTGATACTAATGTAATAGCCATAGTCTCAATTAATGGGTGGGTCAGTCAGAAACTGCTCATAAAAAATGGCAATTGCATGGGAAAAAGGCATTTTGGATTCTAAATTGCATTCAGCCATGAAGGTCAAGTTGGCAAAATAAATCAACGTCATAACTTTCACTTTGTACATTAAAAAAAAAAAAAGCAGCTGTGGTGAAATAGAAGGCAAGGAAACTTCCTTTAAGACGGACAGTAATGAAAATACAGATATCAAAGCTGAACTCTTTTTAGATGGGTAAATATTTATTTCCATTACAGTGCTTCTTGTCAAAGATTATCTCAAGGAGCATCATGAAGTGATGTAGTAAAAGTACTAACAATTTGCTTGTATTTTTGAGTATGCAAAAACATGCAAACTGCCGCCATACATTATTATGTTTTTCCCACTTTTTGCTTGGAAAAGCAGAAGAGAATTGTATTCAGATATGGAATATTCTGTCAGGCAGGACACAGTTCTTTAGCTACATATTCTGACCTGACATTTCTTGTAGTGTTTTTAGTAGATTTAATCAAAAATCTGTTAAAGCAGAGCCACACACAAAGTATGACAGATGTGCTAGTTTAGCCCCACATCTTGATTCCTCTGTGGACCCCGTGTATCCGGTCTTGTGGTTGAACCTTGTGGGTTTCATTGTAAGCCTATTAATAAGAGACTGGGCATTCTAGCTGGCATGTGGGGCCCGCAAACGGAGGGAGGTGACCTGACCCATGACCTCTTGATCTTTGCGGTGGAATTATGTGGTCATGTGAATCCAACTGTGGGAGTTGAAGAAAATCTAGAGAACAGGAATCCTGCAATTAGTGACGTAGTGGAAGCAAATTACACTCTTTGTAAGTATGTTCAAGTACAGTGCGTGATTCATTTGCTATTGTGTTCACAGTGTTTTTCTCACAGGCAATGAAATGTACAGTATGTCGCGAGAACGCTAATCTAAAGTACAACTAATACATTCATCAAAACCGCCACATCTGTCATCAGACAAATGTTCCTTTGGTGAATCAGCCCATGGGAAGTATAAAACAATCACCAGGAAGTGTCCATCCAAAGTTAATACGATAAAGATAAAATATGATTTAGCTACACAAACTGTTCACACAAGGGAGGGCAATCCAAACACAGTTTCATAAACAGTGCTGCTGGCAAGGAAAGAAAGACATTGTGGGATTCTCAGTAGCCTACGCCCTTCCCCGCCCTCTCCAGTCGTGACATGTCTCCTAAAAATGCTCTTTCTTTATTTTCTTTTTGATAAAGAAAACAACCAACGCACCAAAATAAAAACAAGCTTAAGAATAATGAAGAGAAGATTGATTTATAATACAAAAACCATAGTTGCACGAGTCAAAAATGCAAGAAAATGAATAAAAAAAGATTAAGAAAGAGTTCTCTCATTACTTGAGGGCAAAACATGTTTCTGATTCCTGTGAGTTTTTCTTTTTTCTTCTCACAACTAAACAAATCTGACATCTGATATAAGTAATAATCTTTTGAGACATACTGCAGAATATCCATATATGTTTTAATTGATATTTTGCTGAGTCACATGAAACTCGCATGAGAATGTGTTATTGTTGGAATCCTAAGTGAATTATTTTAAAGTCATACACTTGGTAATTAGTTTAAATAAAACATATTGGTTATATTCAATTATTTTGATTAGTAAATGTTATAAGGTTCAAACGCTTACCGATGCTTCAGAAGAAAACACAATGCATTAAAGGGATAGTTCACCCAATAATGATAATTTGATGTTTATTTGCTTACCCCCAGAGCATCCAAGATGTAGGTGACTTTGTTTCTTCAGCAGAACACAAACAAAGATTTTTAACTCAAACCATTGCAGTCTGTTAGTCATATAATGGCAGTGAATGGGAACCAAACCTTTGAAAGTAAAAAACAAAACATGCAGAGACAAATCCAAATTACATCCTGCGGCTCGTGACGATATGTTGATGTCCTAAGACATGAAACATTTTTGCAAGAAACTGAACAGTATTTATATCATTATTTACCGCTGATACACAGCAATGTCCCACTTCTGTAAACAGTCAACAGTCCTGGATGAGTTCGCGCAAGCAAATGTAATATTTTATCTTTAAATTGGTTTGAACAATCAGAATAAGCGCAAGTAATTACCATTTTGAATAGCTGCTATACCCTCAATCTCTGTGCACTGTGTAAACAATGAGTGTTGTATACACGGGACAGATCGCTTCCGCCGTTTCACATGTAACGTGCCAGATGTTGAGCGTGCACTCAGAAAACATGGACATTGCTGTATATCAGAGGTAAAAAATTATATAAATACTGTTCAGTTTCTTGCAAAAAACAATTGTTTCGTGTCTTAGGACATCAGTGTGTCGTCACGAGCTGCAGGGTGTAATTTGGATTTATCTCTGCATGTTGTTTTTTTTTTTTTTTTTTTTTTTTTACTTTCAAAAGTTTGGTCCCCATTCACTGCCATTTTATGACTAATAGACGGTTTGAGTTAAAAATCTTCATTTGTATTCTACTGAAGAAACAAAGTCACCTACATCTTAAAGGAACCGTATGTAAGAAATTCATGTCAGTTAATCATAAAATGGCCCTGACATGTCACTAGACATTAAGAAATCATGTTCATTTCAAATACTTATATCACTGACAACAGTGGTCCGGCCAGGATATTGTCATTTAAAAGTGAGAGTTGCAGCCCTCAACTGATGTTATTGTTGTCATTTTGTGTTTTGGTCTGATGCGCCACCCTCCAGCTATCCACCAATCACGAAGTCAGTAGAGTTTTGTGAGACGGGTTGCCAGCTCTGTCTGCTCTAGTTACAGCTACGAACGGTGTCGGATAAAACATGTATAACGTTACAAACCTAAAAGACCTCGTTATGAATCCGAAATACGTTGTGACAAAGTCCGAAATAAAACAAGGATTGGTATAGGAGATGCCTTTGAAAGATGGAGACGGCTGAAAACGGAGAAGAATTTGAAGATTGATGCCAACGTTGCTGATTTTCTCCTGGACAAGTAAGATTCATCTATGTTTGGCTAACTTTGCTTCCGTACACAGTGGATTTTCCACGGTCGGCAGTACTAAATCCGTTCATAAAAAGCTTTATATCGCACCACTAGCAGGGTATGAAAACAATCTATGTTCCGACTGAGCTGTGGTATTACAGTACATCTTTGCGAAATATTTGGCTAATCACCAACTGTAAATTTTTGCGATACATAATTACTTCGCAAAACATCTCTTGTGAAGCATAAACATAATTAACAGAAGAAAAACAAATTACTGTGTAGGACTCGTCACTTGAAGCTCTTGTTGCAGCCTACTCCTGCAGCTTAGCTGGCAACCTCGAGTCAGGGGGGGAGCGGGAGGGGAGACACCGTTCTACAGTATTTTGAAAGTGATTGCAGTACCAGTTTTGGCCACAATCCCACATACGGTTCCTTTAAATGCCCTTGGGGTAAGCAGATAAACATCAAATTTTCATTTTTGGGTGAACGATCTCTTTAAGAGCTGGGGGTGTAAACTTTTGATCGTGTGTCCTTCCTGTTTGAACCTTCTGTAATAGTTGCATGTGAGTCCCTCAGTTGTCCTCAGTGTGAAAAAATGGATCTCAAAATCATACAGTCATTGTTGGAAAAGGTTCAAATATAACTGTTCAGGACAAATGAGGGACTCAAAATTCAAGTGTATGTAAACTTTTTTTAACTGGGTCATTTTTATTAATTCATCTATTATTTTCTCTTGTTATTTTCTCATATGTAAATGTATTTTGTTAACTATCTTATTCAGATCCGTATTAATTTAAAAATAACATGCATTTCATATGAGCCCTCTTATTTTAGTAAAATAATTTAACATTTTGCAGATTCTGCAATGTGTATGTAAACTTTTGACCTCAACTGTAGCAACTGACAGAAAAGTATTAATTCTGTTTTTCATTTTCAAAAATACCTCACAGGAACTTATACAATAGAAAATTATAAAATGTTACCCTTTACAATAATGCTGTTCATTTAACTCTTCATTGTTAATTCATGTTAACTAATTAACAAATGCTTGGAACTTTATTATAAAATGTTGTTCAATTTTTAATTTAAATATGTTTAAATAAGTATGCACATTCATACATGAATTCTGCTAATGCTGCTATTTCTCTTTTTTTCTTTTTACACTGCAGTTCTTGAAATGCGTCCAGACCTGTCATCTGTGCATGGAAGACCTGAGGATGCCACAGCATGAATATTCCCATCATCACAGCAGGCATTACTCCAGTGCACTGACTGTCAGACATAGCTGCTAAAGTTTATGGAGCAAAAACATTTGCCACATGCAGACGTAAAGCGCGTTTCTGAGGGATCGCCTTCCCTCTGGCCAAAAACCTCCATATATGCATTCTCTTAGGATCTTAAGCCAGTAAAAATAGTTTGGCCTCTTTTAGAGGGAAAAAAGTTTCGCTTTAACAAACGAAGGGGGCAGCTCGGCATTTCAGAGTTGTTTTTTTGGGGGGTGTTGAAGCAAAGTAAGGGTGGCTGTGGCTTTTCGGGGCTTTCTGGCAGTCTGTACTTCAACTTAACAGCCAGTGCAATACATCTAGAGGACACAGAATAGCATGGGTGTACCGCATTCAAAGACTATATCAGTTCGGTCTGCAGCACCGCTGACATATCGTTTAACATAGACACGTTTATCCTTGTAATGTATACGATGTGTATTGTTAGTGTCAGTTGATATTTAAATATAAACCCAGAGCATTTCGACCTTATGGTGTGTGTACAGAGTTAAACAGCTGCAGCCAATCGATCCAAGTACACATAATTTAGCCGTCTATCCTTTCACTCCCTCTTTACATCCGAATGAGTCATTCAAGGCAAGGACAGTTAGATATCTGCCAAGTTCCATAATGACCTGCAGTGACAATCTTGTCTCCATTTACTCCAAACATCACTAGATAGACTCACGGCTATCGCCCAGAATGGGTCACTAAAGATGATGGAAAGGAGTCTGTTATTAACAACATATGCTGTTTAAGCGTACGGTATATGCATTTTTGGACGGTACTTACAGGAGGAAGATGTTCTAGTTGTGCACTCTTGCATTGTGCTTGTTGGCTGACCCTCGAATCGTACAGTAACACCCCTGGGCGTCTGTTCTGTTTTAGTATTGTAGATATGACCAGCTTTCCAGATAAGCAGAAGCAGACATCTGTCTCTCTCTTTCTCTGAACTCCGCACTTCCAGGTTCATCCCTCTCCCATCTGCCCCCCATAACACGAGCCCCACTCCTGCCCACCCGACATTTAAAGAGCTCCTGGCATTTGTTTGAAGTTAGTGTAGGCATTAGCTCTGGTTTCCTGCTTCAAATCCCTATGCAGAGCTAATAAAAGGTCTGTAGGTTGAAAATTCACTGAAGTAGATTACTGTCTGTACAGAAATGTAATACAAACAAACTTGGCATTTACTGGCTATTATGAAGAAATATCTGGCACCCAGTGACCTCCCCCCTCATGAGGATTTACGGTTAGTCTGAGATCGACAGAACTCCTGTAATCCTTACCAGCATTACTAGTTTTACCACTGGATTTTTGCACTATTTATAACATCAATATTGCCAGTTACTTAGTTCATTTTTGTTCACACAGTAGTGGCATTACTTAATAAATCAGTGTTTTTGAATGAATCGGTTGAATGAATAATTCAATTATTCATAAATACTGTTTTTCCTGAATGATTCCGTGCTGTTGAATGAATTAATGACTCATAAGAATTGGGCCAGTCCCAATACCCACACTTGTGGTTTTGCACTTGAACACTTGTCCACTTACATAACATATTTCCTGTATTTGGCCCAAGTGTTGAAGTGGGTGTGAAGACCACAAGTGTGGGTAGAACTTCTGATTACTTAGTGGAACAGTTTTAACAAAGCTTTATTTACACATGTTGACTTCAGTATTTTGTACTTTAAAATAAACTAAATGTCTGTTCAGTAGTCCTTACATAACAGACAACTTAATTTAATTGAGGTGATAAAAGCAGTTACAAAATACACATGCTCATTTCTGCACCAACAAATTATGCAACCCTTACATTTTATTACCAAATTACATTTACTTTTAAGCTTTCCTCCTATTTATATGATTTTGGTGTATGAGTACTGAATTCATGTGCTAAATGATGGAAGTGATGGGATACACTTAGTCTCAAATACCGTTCACATTCATGCAGATTCACGTTGCTTGTAGCCCAGAGACATCATATTAGACTTCAAACCGCAATTACCCCCATTCGACCACTCCAAGTACGTTGAAGCGCCCATCATGTTGGAACGGCGAACTTGACGTCATTCACTATACTGTGGGTTCACAGACCAATGGCTGTGCAGGATTGTGGTGTTTTGAATTATCAGTGATTTACTATGGAGAATGACATCAAGTTGACCACTACAATATGGCAGACGGTTTACGTATAGTGGCCCATAGAAACAGCCGGTAATGAGGCATCTGCGTATTTATATCTATTCATCTACCTATAACAATGAGCATTATGTTATTGTTTACATGGTCAACAAGGAAACACAGAGCAAATGTGGGCAGCCACGCCATGGTTTTCAAAAGTCCACGTTTTGATGTATTTAAACTGATATGCAACATTTTCAAACTAAAACAAGGGCTTCAGCGTTTTCAAAAGTCTCCTTTTTCGAGGGTCGAAAACGCCGGAGTAGTGTAAACAACAGGCATAACCATAGCAAAAGTTGTTTTTTTTTTTAAACAAAAATGCAATAGTGTAAACTCCGGGGTTGCATTTCAGTGTAATCGGACCAAAAGGGACACTTCTTAAAAAAAAAAAAAAAAAAAAAAAAAAAAAAAAAAAAAGGTGGCGTGGCTGCCCATATTCACTCTGCATATCCTTGACGACTGTGTAAACAATAACGTCATGCTCATTTGTTGCATTTCATTTCGGAGGCTTATTTAAGAGAAGTAACCATTAAATTGCAAAGAAAAAAAAATATAATAATTACAGTATTTTTACACCCCAGTCAATTTTATTACAGTCTTAAATTAAAGTCCCCATGAAATCAAAATTGAATTTTTTTTTGGCTTTTAGTATGAATATGTGAGCCTTAATGTTATTTGTAAGCTAGGGTGTTCCAAAACAATGACAAAATTCACTTTTAGAATATGTAAGCATTCAAAACTTACAATCTCTGACTTTCGCCAATATGGATTTTGCCTATAATGATTTTGATGACATCACCCTGCACTTCAGCTTCTTATCAAACTTTCTGTCCAATCAAATTCTTTCTAAAATCTGAAGCGCCCCACCCCCTACATTATAAATAAATGCTGAAGCTGTGTCTGAAATTGGTCACTTGTTTACAAATTAGCATTTTCTGTACAGTGAATGGCACATAGTGCACTGTATAGGAAATGATTTAGACTGTAAATATGCATCCCATTGGTGCGAATGAAGTCTGGTTTCGCCTGCTCTGATCCAGAGACACAATAACATTGAGCGGATCATATGTGTGATACTGCGCAGACCACAAAACGTATCGGACACATTTGAAATCTTCACAGTGCTATTTTATACAGTACATAGATAATGCGATATGGATGAGATTGTGGCTGTCACTATCAAATGTGGTTTTACGCAGCTAAACAGCTCTGGCCCAATCTGTGATATAAACAAAACGCTATTGGCCATTTAAAAAAGGGGGCGGGACAGCTGGGTATGTCCCACCCTGTCTTCCTGTTTCAGTTCAAATTGTCAATACTTAGAATAATGCTGCATGTTTCAAAGCACTTCAGTGGAACTTTAAAACATCCTTGATGACACATGCAGCCTGAATAGTCATGTGACATGCATTTTCGACTATATAGTGTAGACCACGGGTGTCAAACTCAATTCCTGGAGGGCCGGAGCCCTGCAGAGTTTAGATGCAACCATAATTAAACACACCTGATCCAACTAATCTTCAGGCTTAATTGAAAACTGAATAGTATGTGTGTTGGAGCAGGGTTGGAACAAAACTGTGCAGGGCTGCGGCCCTCCAAGAACTGAGTTTGACACCCCTGGTGTAGACAGATATCCAGATATCGTTTCGGAAATGCAGAGAAAATGCCCGTGTAGACAAGAATTGTTTTCTAGGTATGAGGATCGTATGAGCTCATACCATAATCTCGTTCTGCGTTCACATGCAGCACATTAATGGTAATTTACTGCCATTAGCCACTTTAACACAGTAATACCAGTAAATTGCCGTAAAATTACAGGAACGACTTTACCGGTAGATATAAAAATGCGCTATTAAAAATAAAAATATTATTTTAAAAAAGGCACCATTCACACATCCATTTCAAAATACTGCTAAATTCTGTGACATCATTAACCAGTAATGAACTCTAAACGACTGTGTCCACCGTGTGGTGTTTGTAAAAATGAAGGGTTATATGTAATCAGTGTTTTTGTTCATATTTTGCGTCAAATGTTCACAATCATACAGCTGCTTTTGGCCCAAAAGTAAATGCGTTATATGCATCAGAATGTTGTGATTGACCCAGAGTAGACGCCTTATGCCAGTTCCACGTTTTGAACTCGTCCGTGCTAATACAGGTATTCTTGTTCTGCATTCACACAGAATTCATTACCGGTAATATTACACCTTCTCATACCGGTAATTGGCCACAACAAATTCATCAGTATTTTTAAAAAGGTCAGGATCTCTCATGATCTCTTAATGGTAATTTTCAGTAATTTACCAGTAAAAACTATGTGTGAATTGGGCTAATGATTCATTTATAAGGACTGTCACAGTTGTTTTCCTTTTTAAAGCAAATCAACATGTTTGAACAAATCAATTCACTAAAACATCCAGTGACTCACAAAAGTGATGCAAACAATAAAATGTCCTGGCGTAACAAACATATTTAATAATAATAATACTATATACATCTGCATTTTAAAAGTCACTTTTGATAGAAGCATCTGCTAAACGATTAAATGCAAGATGCACATATATTCCTGACTGCATGTCTCAGAATAGCAGATCAGAGCTGAAAGGAACTGGTTTGTCTTTGACATCTGGGTTGACTGATTTGAACCGCATACTGTACTTGGTGAGACAGGGAGTATGCTTATTGTCAGGGGTCAGAGCCAAAGTTTTTCTGTTAGTGAGGGGAGTTTTCGGCACGTAAATCTGGCCTCTCTGGGACTGTCTGGCTGGCAGGCAGGAGCACGGCTCAATCGGCAAGGACTGCACATGCTCTTCAAACACGTGGAGACAGGCCAAAGGGCCGAAATCAACCCCGAGCTCGCGTTTTGCGTGTGGTCAGGAAGATGGTTCGTAATAAGGAATAAATCAGGAGTAACATGCTGTGGGCAGCAAAGAGGAAAGTTGGATGGTTTGTATTGTAAATGCCTAACTAGTTCTGACATGTAGCCTATAGGTTACTAAGCACCTGTGGAAGGGTGATTGCATCGAAATAGTTATGTCAGTTGTAAAACATGTTTGGGTCAACCAGCTGTGAAAATTTTCTTTGGAAATTCTCACCTGACTGATTACCAGAAAGATTTTCAAACACAGTCAATCTGCTTTAACACAACTATTTCAACATGAGTCTAACACAATTACTAGGAAGTTTTCCTGTAGCTCAATCTCATGATGACTTCCTGCAGCTCTAACTAGCGCTAGCAACTCCAAGGTCGTGGGTTTGATTCTCGGAAAGCAAGAACTGATAATATGTTAACCTTGAATGCTGGCGCTTTGAATAAAATCTGCCAAATGTAGAAATGTAAAGAAGTCTTAGGCGTCATGCCCATTCAACCACCCCTCAGATTTAGCCATATATATTTTGAATGCAGCAACCAAAAGCTAAAAAAATAAATATCTTTACATTGGTAAGCTACATAATTAATAGTTTCCCAAAGTTGTTGCCTTTTGGTAAATTTGGACATTCTGAAGCCAAAATGTGTAGCAAAAAATGTGATTTGTGTACAACCAAGGAGTTTTGGCATATGGATGGTTGTGGGAATATGGCCAACATTTTACGAAATATTAATTTAACACCTTTTCCCCATTGAAACTCAAACAGTGGCAGTCAAGTTTAGCTATTTTATCGGTTCATTATAAAAATATACTATATTATATAAAAATTCAACCTGGCTCCCATGTATACTATGAAATTACACCACTATCATGAAAAGAAATTAGGTACACGATGCCTCTAAATTAGAACAGTAAAGACGTGTTTAAATTCACTTCCAGATTGCAGTAAACGAGTCAGTGTTGGATCCATTTAAATTGGCGGATGGATCAGTCACATGACGAGACAGCAGGAAGGTCAAACACGCACTCTCAATTAGGGCCAAAGGTTTCATGAAAGGGGGCTGAGTGAAATAAGTAGGGGAAATCCTCATGGCTTCCGATTTCATTTCCCATGCATTTACAAAAAGAGGTTCTCCATTCAAACTGGTAGATCTCACACTACAAGGAGGCCGTAGACACTTGAGAAAGTCCCTTAGGATGTTTATATCTTGACCTCACAATGATTAGCGGTTGCCCCATGACTTCTCTTCTGACTTCCAAACAACAACTTCAGGAGTCTGAGATATTGTAAAGAGTTCAACAAAACATCTACTGCCATCTTCCTGTGAAAAAAGATACTGCATCAATATTAATGCTATTTAATTTTTTTGAAGAATATTTTGTAGGGACTAATCTATACGAGTAGTTTTCAAAGGTGATGAGTTTGAAAAAGAAAAAGTGAATTTTGTGATGATGTTTGCAGTTAGAAGAGTTTCTCTGTCTAATAAAAAAAAGAAAAGAAATGAAGATCAAAGGCTTTTCGAGCCTCTGGTGATCTTTGGCTCCTGGATTTGCTGGTGTTGGGTTTTCTTACATAATAAAAAATTCTTCCCACACTCTAAACAAGCAGTTCATTTATAAACACTGTACAATTACTGGCACCGACTATACCACTGAAACTGGGAGAGAGGCAGATTGGGGAAGGAGGAGGGAGAGAGGTAGACCCAAAACGAGCAAAGCGCTAAAAGAACTCAGCGGTGAGAAGTCAAAACTGCAGGGTATACTTGAAAGACACTCTATTCTGATGTGACATAAAATGCCTAGTAAATCTTAGCCTGGTCAGACAGAGCAACCACAGTTTTCTCGTTCACATAATATTCATTTTAGGACTCATTTTACAATCCTACCTAATCCTGAACCGATGTAGCTTTACGTCATAATTATTTGTGGCCCTGAACCACAAAACCTACATTTTTGACCACAAACCTCAAATCTAAAAAAAAAAAAAAAAGAGAGAGAGAAAGATTTATAAATTATTTGAAAGCTGAGTAAATAAGCTTTCTATTGTTATATGGTTTGTTAGGATAGGAATATGGCTGAGATACAACTATTTGAAAATCTGAATCGAGGGAGCAAAACATTTTATTTGTTGTTGAGAAAATCGCATTGAAAGTTGTCCAAATGAAGTTCGTAATGCATATTACTAATCATAAATTAATGACCTATATGTATTATTGGCTATTGCTACAATTATACCTGTGCTACTTATGACTGGTTTTGTGGTCCAGGGTCACATTTTGGTAAAGACTTATTTATTTAGTTTGATCGGCTTAAAATCTGTTAACTAGCCCGTCTAATGGCATTTTTTCTGGCAAAAACATTTGTGTCAACTCGTGTTTATTAGATTCTAAATCTTGTATATATATTGTCCAAAAAAAAAGGCCATAAGAAAATGTTTGTTTACAACTTTTTTATGTTAAACCCCTAGCTACGGTGATGATTGGATCTTGCGTGTTTCTGTCAGTTTGAATATGAACACACTAAACACCAACTTCGTTGGTGTTGTTACTTATGTGGAGTTCTTTGTCATTTTTAAAGCCTTTTGTACAGATATGGATACAATTACCTTATTAACTGGCGTGATTCTCTTGTGTTCCACAGAAAGAATAACATGGAGATAAGCACTTTCTTAGGTGTACCACCAGGGGTCAGTACCAAACTTAATAATCTGCAAGCATTGAAAGTGCCACAGGTAAACAACACTACCCTTGTATTAATTTTACCGACTTTAAAGTGAAACACATTAAGCATAGACGAGGAAAAGAGTTTCTTTAGACATGTTTTCAGATTTAGAGAGAAACTAGTAGGCTAGTAATGCTAACGCCATTGTAAGGGGTCAAGTGTAAAGACGATAGCCTAAATAGACACCTCTAGTGTTTTCGTACTTTTCCTGTCACATTTATAGAAACATTTTCATAGCGCTCCATAACTTATGTATCTATATATTTATCAATCTATCACTTAGAAAATTAGGGTTTAATGATGTTTTTTTTTTTTATCTTTTAAAAATCTGTCCACTATTTATTGGCACTTCTATTCTGAAAGTTATTCAAAATATTTTTTTTATGTTTTGCCACAACACATTACACAACATTACACAACACATATGACTTGAATAACTCATCATTTCAGTAACCCAAGGATCATCTTTGTCATTTGTTTCGTAGTATAGCAAACAACTTCTTTTTTCTCCTCCAAATGGGTACTTGATGGACTGCAACAACCTTGACAAGATCAACTTCCTCTATGACAGACAGCAATAGAAAGACAGCAATAGAAAGATGGACTGTGACTGTTCATGGCAGTCAAACTCTCAATGCCTGATGGAGAGAGACAGGCTAGTAAATAGAAGTTAATCGGTCAGAGAGCGTGAAAACGTCCACAGCTCCATAGAGGCCTCCACATCCGAGGCCCCTGGAGACCACCCCTGGACCTGATGCCGTCTGACACGACGCCAGCTTTTCTGAGGGCACCAACTCAACTACCAGCCAGTGTTCTTGTCATCTTGTACCGGAGAATAGAAAAAGGAGAACTAAAATGGAAGTATAACAGATAAGAGTTTTGGTCATTTAGTTTTTTACCATACACGTTTGTTATCTCTTTGTGTTTCTGTCTAGGCTGTTTTGTACTCCCTGAGGAGGACTTGGAGGGAAGGAATAAGAGGTTGCTGGAGTCCTGAGCACTACTGATCTTTACCCAGAGATGGTGGAATTTTGCCCAGTGTCTTCACAATTAAAGATGGCATCTCTTCTCCATTCCGACATGAGGAAATACGTACCCCCTGGATAGGGGGATAAATTCACACATGAAAGTCACTCAAGGACAGCATTTGTCAGGGTAGTTCGGAAATACAGCATGATTGCTGGCAGGGAGTGAGGGTAACTGAAGTCTGCCAATTTGCTGGTGCCTCATGTGGCTTGGAACCAACTTCATCTGCAAATGTGACATTCCATTTAAGCTGCTTGTCCTTCATAATTTAACTGGACACATTTTCAAGCCACTGGGATAGTTAACTTTTTTTTTGACATTACTGTGTCCTTCAGAACTGAATTATAAGAAGTGCCGATTCCAAAATAAGTGAATTTCATTATTTACATTTCAGCTTTTAGTTTTTGCAGTAGGTGATACAAATATGAATTACAGGATAATGGATACTGATGTGTTGCAGGCGCTGAATGATTCCATTTATTCATGCTGACTCTTTCACGTCCCCATTTATCAAAGGAGACCTCGCTGTCACCGCTGATGCGTGGCTGAATGGAGAAATGACATGTTTCTCTGTTTGTTGAGTGACTGTATCACTTTGGAGAGCATTTGTGTTTTGACAGCTTTCTGTCGACCAATTTTCAACCTGACATTACTCTGTAATAGAAAATTGTAAGGGGTTGGTAGAGATAGTGTTTGCACTTTAGCCCTGCTCAATGAAGTCCTGTCATGCTTGGTTGATGGCTACCTAAAGCTGCATCACTGTGTGGTTGGACCTAGAACCTGATTTGAGTCAATTTTCCAATTTGTGGTGGCTGTGGGAAGATAGTGGGCACTAAGTCAGAGTTTATTGGGCTGTATAATGTGGAAAATCAACTTTTTGTATAACACTGTTTTTACTTCTCAGGATCTCTATCAATCTTGGGATCTCCACCTCAGAGTTGCTTCATCCTCCATTTCCAGGTATTATTTATCATGTATTCAAATGGTTGCATTTTAATGGCATTCCTGAAAAGCTATTTAGCAAACGTTCACACTTCTTTTTCGTACAATGAATGTGTTAAGATTACATTAAAAGAAAAAAATGCATAAAGTAGACCATGCAACTGCTATATTTGCAGTGGTCTGAAGCTGTACAAAACTTGCTTGAGAAAAACGTGCCATGTAAATATGTGCATATTCAAATTTCAGGAGGTTTGAGAGCTTATGTTTGGGAGCGAAACAAAAGACAGTATAAATTTTGCTCTGTTCCACACTCAAAGCTTTCAAACACAAATCATATGGTACATTTTTTTTATACTTTTATATTCTTTTTTTGTCAAATTTAGGAGCTGCCAGCCTCTGGTCACCATTAACTTTCATTTTATGGCATCTCCTTTTGTATTCCACAGAAGAGAGAAAGTCATATTGGTTTGGAACAACATGAAGGTGAGCAAATGCATTTTTGGTTGAACTATCCATTTAAGGATCTTAAACATATCCAGTGGTCACATATGGTCTTCCTCCAATGTTTATCTAAAGTCATGTTTAAATGTAGAGTGATAAATAACAGAAGTAAATCATTCCGCTCTCCAGCATTCTGAGGGCTCAGTGGAGAAGCAATGAACTCCATTTCAACTCCTTGTACTTTTGACATGTGTCAATATGAATGAAGTTCAATCTACTGAAACATGTGGACTGTGAAAGTCACTTGTGTTTCTGTAGCTAAAATGAAACTATGGCAAGACAGAGCTCCAGTAATATGTTTCCATATAAACAAATTTTCTACATCAACCCATCAGTAAATCAGGCTTACTTTATACATGATGCTGGATGAGATACAATGGAAAAAAAACAAACTGTCAGAAATAAGTAATGAAATCCTTAATTTTTCTTTTTCTTCATTCCAGTTTGGACTAAACACATGTCTTTAAGGAACTCCCTTTTGAGCCCAGCCTGTCTAGACTCATTGTCCATCTGCCCACCGCCTGGAGATGTGAAATATTGATTAGCTCATTCACCCACATGATCCAATGCTGGCTTCTCCTGTCAGGCTTATTTAAACTCTCACCCGTGAAGGGGCTCCCCTGTGAAGGCCAGTTAAAACCAGCAATCAGCAAGGAACCTGAAGGTGAGAGACGCTTCTCAAGGACTGGCTACAGGGGGAGGGGTGAAGAGGGAGATTTCTTTCACAATAAATATCTTCATAATTCCTTAGGAATAGTTGGAATGGAATTCAGAAATACATTTTAAAGTTCCATTTAAAGTAAAACACCCATTCTGTGTGTGTGATTAAAAGAGGAAAAAGAAACGGATGAACCTGGCGCCCCCATATACACTCCACTTTCCTTTCAAATGTCAGTTTGCCAAGATGATGGCCTTTGAGGTACCAGATAAGTGAAAAGGTTACAACTGCAATAGCCAGCATGCTAAGCTGTGTTAAGCCTCTCGTTTGTCTGCCCAAAAGGTCATTCATTTCTTTCGCAGAAGTCAACCGTTTTGGTAATAGGTTCGCTCTCTTGTGCTGAAGCTAGTGAATGTGAGTCAAGCATTTTTGGCCAGTCCTCTTTCCTTGTATTTTTTCCCCTTAATTTTCTTCACTATCCCATTCATTTCCCTGGGGTTATGTGGGAAAGGATCACTGTAGCAAAACGAAAGGACCATGGATTTTTCTGTCTCATGACAGTACTGAGATGACAGTGTGGCAGAGTGAATACATGAACAGGGATGGTGATATAAGAAAGGAATAATATAGGATAAAAGAAAGCTGATACATAAACATACATAAGAAACAACAACAGAGTGTCTTTAAAAACCCTATTTTGTGCAAACTACTTCCTTCCACCATATATTCAAATTTTAGTTGGACAGTTTAACAGCTGAGCACAAGCCTCTGTTACTAATTCAAAATCATCACGTTAGAACTAGTAATGAAGAAATGTTGAGTTGCTTCATTAAAAGCTCAATGTATTATTGTATTAAAGCTCACTGTATTATGTTTTAGGAGAGATGGGCTGAGCGAGTCTAATTACCTGCATCTGATACAGCACATATTCACAAAAAAACATTACTTTGAGTGTCCGCTGAGGAAGGCAATATCTTTGTCGTACTATCCTTTCATCTATTAAAGGAACACTCCACTTTTTTGGAAATGGGCTCATTCTCTAACTCCCCCCCAAGTTAATAAGTTGAGTTTTACCGTTTTGAAATCCATTCAGCCGTTCTCCTGTTCTGGCGATATCACTTTTAGCATAGCTTAGCATAGATCATTGAATCCTATTAGACCAATAGCATTGTGTTTCGGTGAGTTTCAGTATTTGTCCTATTTAAAACTTGACTCTTCTGCAGTTATATCGTGTACTAAGACCGGCGGAAAATGTAAAGATGCGATTTTCTAGGCCGATAAGATTAGCAACTACACTCCCATTCCGGTGTAATAGTCAAGGAAGTTTGCTGCCATTATATGGACGCAGCAGGCGCAGTAATATCACGCAGCGCCTGAAATTAGTTCCCAGCTAGGTAACTTCCAATGAGGAACGCTCCCTGTGCATGCAGTTGGTCATGTTGTGCTGCGATGTGCTGCATGATATTACTGCGCCTGCTCCGGCCATGTTACGGCAGCAAACTTCCTTGACTATTACGCCAGAATGGGAGTGTAGTTCCTAATCTTTTCGGCCTAGAAAATCACATCTTTACATTTTCCGCTGGTCTTAGTACATGATATAACTGCAGAAGATTCAAGTTTTAAATAGGACAAATACCGAAACTTGTTGGTCATTTTTTAACGCGATACTATTGGTCTAATAGGATTCAATGATCTATGCTAAGCTATGCTAAAAGTGATATTGCTAGAACAGGAGAGTGGCTGAATGGATTTCAAAATGGTAAAAATCAACTTATTAACTCGGGGGGAGTTGGAAAATTAGCCTATTTCAAAAAATAGTGGATTGTTCTTTTAAGGGTGATTTCCGATGACAGCGCTGCTCAGTGCATTTGTTATATGCTTCTTACAATGTGTTGCTGAAAGTAAAAATAATTTCCTTGTTCACAACCCTGTAAAAACAGTCTCTTGTCACTATAATGATCTTATTTAATACTACTATTAATTATATCAATTATTATTTGTTAAATAATATTTAATATACAACAAAGAATAGCCATAATAAAAGTTGCTAAGCAATTTAGTCAAAAGTACAAAGGCAGCACTCTGATATACAGCATTGAAGTTACATGAAATATAACGTGATGAGATTTTGCCCTCAGCCAAAACTATTTGCTCTGGAACAAAAAAATAGATTAATGAAACCAAATACTGCCCATTAGATTAACCCAAAACCCAAAAATATCTCATGTTCAACTACTGTAGAGACATCAGAGCCAGTGGCAAATTCCAGAAGAACTGGCTGAGTTGAGGCTGCTCTCGGCTGGTTCATGAACGCTGAATGGCTCCTGATGCCCTGGAGCTCACAAAGAATGTGGAAAGTAAAGAAAGCATTAATGAGAGAGTGAAAGTGAGAAAGACTTACAAAGAGACACAAGCAGTGTTACGATAACAGCTAAATATACACTATTCACCCATTCAACTAAAGCTATAACGGATGACTGTTTAAATTCCTGTGCTTAGAATATGACACAATGTGTCCAAACTGAAAGAGGATTCCTCACTTTGCAGGGGGCTCATATTTCAGGGTAGTACCAGGGACGAGGGGCATTTGGAAATAATCTCTCTGAAAGGGGTTGATGAGCAGAAGAGGAAAATAGGATCAGGAACCATTATGCTTTTACAGAGCAAGATCTAAATCCTTCTCTCATTATGCTATTAGGCTCTCTTGTGTCCCAGTTTGGAAAGAATTCTCCTCTACCCAGACACACTTATTTATTTATTTGCACGGAGAATATAGGTCACACATTTTAAGTACTACTTATAAATTTTTTATGCATTGCAGCTTTTATTCAAACGGGCACCAGGGTTTGCAAATTGTTTTTGCTGCAGAATGACTGCAGCGATGTAAAATGTTATAGTTTAACAAATAATAGTGCTTGTTATGGTGTATAAACTCCACATCTTATGAGCCATTATAGCTGTAGTGTCATTGTGGTCATGAACGTACAGAATTGAATTTGAACTGCAGAAATGCTGAGTAACAGATTAGATATAGATGTACACGTCTAGAATTAGTTACTGAGTAAAATAGCTTGAATTAAACTGGTCTGTCTGATTCATTTGACTCACTTGTGAACCCATAGGACCTTTCTGCTCTTTCATTATTATGCTGTAACCTGCCATATCCAAATTTTAATGAAATCCACATTGTTAGTGATAGAATAGATTATTTTCTATTCCAGCTTTTCTCTCTTTTTGCAGCCAATTTTCCGTCATGTTCTTCAGTGCCTCATTGATTCTCTCTGTGGAATGTTTGAAAAGACATCAAAGGCACTGCAATCACTTTATCATTTAATGTGAGTCCTACATGCAGATCTGAATATGGCATATAGATTTCCATATGGATTCAGCAGTTCGTAATGCAGACCTAAATATGTAGCTTGTTGCATGCAGTTCTGTAGTTCTGCAGTAATGTCATAATTACACAGGATTAGAGGTCGACCGATTTGGGTTTTTCTATAGCCGATGCCGATGCTTAGAGGTCAGAGTCAGCCGATGGCCGATATGTGCTGCCGATTTTTAGGGCTGATATCTTGAAGTTCTTCCCTATATTTGCATGCTAAAATGTCACACTAATAATAAGTGGATGCACATCATTTCTAAACTTAACATCATGAACAATGAACACAAGGAACCATCTTTCGGATCTTGATTTTGTGCACTGCACAGTATTATTATGAAAGATTTAACCAAAGTTAACCAAACAAATCGAATTGACCAAGTATTAAAGGTCCCACTTTACATTAGGTGGCCTTAACAACTATGTACTTACATTTAAATTAATAATTTGGTACAGTGTACTTATTGTGTACATACATGTTTTTACATTGTATTTATATATTTAAAAAACCTATATGTAACTACATTTGTAATTAATTTCTGTAATTACCACTGTTGAACCAACCCTTACACCCTAACCCACCCTGAAACCTACTCATACCACCAAACCTGCCCCTAACCTTACCCATATTCCACCTTAATAGAAGCAAAAGTGTTTTGCAATGCAATATGACCACATTAAGTACATTGTACTTTAAGTACATGATAATTAAGGCCACCTAATATAAAGTGTGACCGTATTGAATATATAAAACAGATAATATTAAAACTATTAATCATTTACATAAAAGTTTAAGAGCTGAGATTAATGTGAAACTTTAATGTTTTAAATAAAATTTTGAATACAGACATTTTAAACCAGGGGTTTTCAAACCTGTCCTGGAGCCTCCCCTGCCCTGCACATTTTGTATGTCTCCCTTATTAGGCACACCCAATTCAGGTCTTGCAGTCTCTACTAATGAGCTGATGATTTGAATCAGGTGTATTAGATGAGAGAGACAAGCAAAATGTACAGGGCAGGGGAGGCTCCAGGACAGGTTTGAAAACCCCTGTTTTAAACGATTTATACAACTGAGAGGACCTGCCAGCAGATGGCGGCAAGACACTGATTTAATTACTGAATCATATCATTCATTTAATTCGTTCGAGCAGCTGATTTATTCCTGAATAAAGCAAATGACTCTCTTTATGAACGGGAAATTGAATCATTTCACTAGATTCGTTTAAAAACGCACGTTAAACGAAACACCGCTGTTTAAATGGAGATGCACAGCGGCTCAGTTGTGACTTGTTTCAGAATACTTTTGATGACAAACAGAGCAAAATCAGGCAATAGCGTAATCCGCCTGCCACCCACCCGCAACCTATATTTTCTCTGATTTATCTAACCGCACACGATCTTCCTATTACAATTATTCTAATTCTTAGTTTTGTATGATATGATGAATGGATGGTTAATTTTAACAGCTGATTTTCCCATCGCTGCACACTTATATAGGCTTAATCACTCATGCTTTTAAGCCAAATCCATGCTGAAAAAAAAAATAACGTTTACTGACATCTGGACGTGACCATATATGTATAAACTCGCAGTATCTGAGGTGACGGAGAGGACGGTGCGGTGCGGGAGCATCAGGGGCAATCATCAAAATATATTTAAAAGAAAGCTGGCGCCATGGTCGTGACCACATAACTCAGATTCAGATTTTAGAAAATGTAGTTAGTGTTTATATCATTATTGATTTATCTCGTCCACGTGCGACCCACCCACAAGTAATTAGAATGCATTTTATTATTACCCGACCCATGGATATAACCACCCTCGGTGCATCACTGTCTTCGAGCAAGGCAGAGTATCACAATGCTGCATTGTTTGTGAGAGCCGCCGCCTTCTTCACCCCACGCACAATTCTCCGACTCCAATACAGGAAAAATAAAACAGAACTTATAACACTGAAGCTAATATGTTAGCAAACAAGCTGCTGATCGTTTTCGACTACAGTCTTTAAACTTAACTGCAAGTAAGCAAACCTTTAACTAGCCATAGCATTATGCCAGTTCCCGACAGTTCTATGATTTTCTTTCACTAACTGAAAGCAACACTTCATAGTTTAGTAATATATAGTACATATATGGCCATGGGACTTAGAAATATTAGAATTTAAGCCTTACCTTTATCTCTCAGAATTGTTATTGAATCTTACAAAAGTTTTGGCTTGGGTCCTTCACACCAGCGTTCCACCGCACCAATAACATGGGGCTGCCCGCAGACGTGCCTGACTTTAAATCGGCGCTACTAAACACGGAAATCGGCCAATGCCAATATATTAAAAAATAGCAAATATCGACCCGATATATCGGCCGGACAATATATCGGTCGTCCTCTACACAGGATTGAGTTTGGTTACAGTATGTTATAAGGTTTCCTTCAGCCAATTTTCAATCCCATGAAGGGGTGACCTGTGAAACGGTGGGTTACCGAGATTTATCACAATTGTGCCCTCAAGCTCAGTGCTCAACCCAGAGTTAAGTTGCAATTAGTGGACGAAAAGCTGCTGTGGGTAAAAAATATCTGCTAAATGACAAGCAAGAGTGGGTAGTAGTTAGTCAGTTGTTTAAGTAGAAGAAAATTAAAAATCTAATACAGTTTTGTGTATGTTAAAGGTATAGAGCAAAGCTCAGCAGCAGTATACTGATGTTTCCTCACTAGACCATGGCAACTGTATTTGCTCCAGAAAAAATGCACAGCTCATTAGCGGCTAAATGCTATAAAACGCTACAGCATAGCATGTAAAATTGATGGCCTTCACTAAGAAACTAAACCTTTTTGAAATGGCTGATCCATCATTTGATACACAGCTGTTGATCTCAAGAAAGTCTATTACCTGGAGAAAGTTAGAATTCCCATTTATCTCAATGACAGTTGCTTAACTCATGCAGGAAGTGTTAAATTTGAAATCATCTTTACTCAAAGGAATACATTACAAATTTGAATGGCTGGTAGTGTAGTTTCAGCATCTTCCAGTAGTAGACAGAATTATGTTTACACTTTACTTTCTAAGTAGAACTTTATAGCTTTATATTTCTGTGCCCTAATTTAATTATATTTCTAATTTCTGTCTTTTTTTTTTATCCATAAGGTGTTTCACTTAATAGTTTACAAGTGTTTTTGGTCACCTTTACATAACATAAATTGTTCACTTTTGTGGTTAACCTTGTAGTTGTCCTTTGCTGGAACTTGAGTCTCATTCTTTTTACGTTAGGGTGACCATACCATCCTGTTTTTTCCCGGACATTTCCTCTTTTTGGAAACTAAAAAAAAAAAAGCATTCAGCCTGTATTTCTAAATCGCCCAAAATGTCCGGGATTCAGCTTTTGCTTTCTACAAACGCCATTCATTGTGTGCGTTTTTGTATTAAAGCCTTGCACGAGACTGTTTTCTTAATTATGCTCCCACAAATATTCTAATATTGAATATAATTATCACGCTTCAGGAAGTCGCTATCAATATGCAGAGTATTTCAGGGTGTTTACACTTGTCGAGTCTGGTTGGATTAAAACGATTGCTTTATTAGTGCGGTTCATTTGAGTAAGTGTGAACGCTGCCATCCGAACCCTGGTGTGCACCAAAGTGGACTGAGACCGCTAAAAAGACTGGTCTCGGTCCGCTTCCAAATGATCTCTGGTGTGGTTTGAATGAAATATGAATGCAATATGGACCAAACACTTCTAAACTAACCAAAAACAGGAAGTAATGACAAGATGCGACGCTATGCGACATGATTTCACGAAGGGAACAAGCGCTGTATGCAAAACAAAACTGCATTAGGTGCATTCGGTACTTTGATGTCAAACACCCGCTTTAAGTCGAACGCACTTTTTCCTTTTGTTTGGAGTGTTCATTTAACCTAACCAATCAGATTGTGAACTTATCACTATGTCTTTAGGTTCAGTATCTTTAGGTTCGCTGTCAAAAATGCCAGTGTGAACGCCAAGCGGACCAGGACCAAATGTATCATTTTCCTTTTTAGTGCGGACCAAATAAACCAAAACTACAAGTGTAAACACACTCCAAATCGCTTTGGATGCAGCTCGTGTTGGATGTAGGGTTGCCAAATCCAATTTTTTTCTACGAAACTGGGCTGATTTTAAATAGTTGCGGCAGGGTGATTTTCTCCTGTGGGTTAAAGGTTTGAAATATTGCATAAATTACATTTGACTGAAATAACAGTGACTGTAAAACATGTAGTTTATGTATAGTAATGACAAATTTTGAGATTTGTATTTGCTACCCTTACCCAGAGGGTAAGTAAATCCAAAATGTAGATGTGTTTGCTTCTTTATCAGAACAGATTTGGAAAAATGTAGCATTACATCACTTGTAATGCAGGTGCCATCAGAATTAGAGTCCAATTAGCTATTAACATCACAATCGTCTTGTAACCCACATGACTCCAATCCTTCAATGAATGCCCTGTTAAGTAAAAAGCTGTGTGTTTGTATTAAACAAATTCATAAATAACTAAAATATGGATCCTCTATCTATGAAATTGCTTTCTTCAGTGAAAAAGTAACCTTTACAAAAAAACGATGTTGGATGATTTTGAAGTTGGAGGAGAAAATGAGACTAATTCGTTTTTCGCCCTACCCTACCTTTTTGAACCGAAGTACACAGGCAATGAACAAACCATGCATGACCTTCAGTCATAGACTGGAAGTGAATTAATCTTTTAATACATTTTAACTTGTACTTTTTTTTTTTCTTTCAAACACAGATTTTCAAGTGATGTAATGCTAAATTTCTACAAATCAAGTCAAGTCAAGTTTTATTGTCATTCCGCTACATGTGTGGACATACAGTGGAACGAAATGTCGTGTCTCGCAGGACCACAGTGCTACATAAATAAACAAATATAACATACAACACTAGACATAAGAGCAATTGTTCAGTCCTATACATAGCTAACTTACTGAAACTGCAATCTAAACTATACATATACTATAAATAGCTGACTATACAAATAACTTGAGACAGACTATACAAGTACTTTACATAATGCTATACAATATTGTGCAAGATATTGTGCAAAGGAGGTATTAAGCTTAAAGAAATGAGTAGTGCAATATGGCTTGTGGTGCATTCATAAGTAAACATTTGGGTTATCTGTTGAGTCTTTGTAACCTGGAGTGTTTGTGAGAAAGTGTCTGGTGCATATAGAGGGAAGAAGTGTGTTTTTCACAGGTGGCTTGTTCGGCCCGCTCACCTGAGTCTAGCACACTTAGTTTTCATGGGGGAGGGGATTGGTGATTGGAATTGAGGGCCCTCACAGCCTGGGGGAAAAAGCTGTTTATCAGTCTTGCAGAGCGGGCTCTGATGTCCGGTACCGTCTTCCTGATGGCAAGAGCTGGAAAACACTGTGGAAGGGATGGGTGGGGTCCTTCGCAATGCTGGTTGCTTTCCTGGAGCATCGTGCAAGAAAAATGTCCAGGATGGAGGGGAGAGGGGCTCCGATGATCTTAGAAGCTGTGTTCACCGTCCGTTGTAGGGTCTTGCGGTCAGCAGCACTGCAGTTCCCGTATCAGACTGTGATGCAGCTGGTCAGCACGCTCTCAATGGTTCCCCTGTAGAAGATAGTGAGGATGGGTGGAGGGATGCTCGCTCTTTTAAGTCGGCGTAGGAAGTGGAGCCGCTGTTGCGCCTTTTTGGAGAGTGATGTAGTGTTGGTGAACCAGGTGAGGTCTTCTGTGATGTGCAACCCCAGGAATTTAGTGCTGCTGACTCTCTCCACAGTCGAGCTGTGGATGGTCAGTGGGGGGTGGATTACAGAGTTCCTCCTGAAGTCCATCACAACCTCCTTGGTCTTACTCACATTGAGGGACAGGTTGTTTGCACCACACCATTCAGCCAGCTGTGCCACATCCTCTCTGTAGTACGTTTCATCATTGTTGCTGATGAGACCTACCACAGTTGTGTCATCAGCGAACTTGATTAGATTAGATTAGATTCAACTTTATTGTCATTACACATGTACAAGTACAAGGCAACGAAATGCAGTTAGGTCTAACCAGGAGTGCAATAAGCAGCAAGTGCAGGATATAGGTATAATTTATAAGTTATAAGTGCACTTATAGGAGATATGTACAGGGAGAGGATATGGATAATATTTACAGATGAAGTACTGTGAGCATAATTTACAGATGATAATTAACTACAATTAGAATGTACAAATAGATGAACATAATATACAGGTTGCTATTAACTATAATGTAAATTGCAGGTAGATAAGAACATAATATACAGCTTGCTGTTTACTGAAGCAGGAATTTACAAATAGACATGTATAGATTTATCACAGATTTACAATATGTATATGTGCAATGGAAATGTGCATTTACAAATGGGTATGTACAGTGTAGTGCAAAGAATATTAAATAGTGCAATGGTAGTGGGGAGAGTGTGGGGTGGGTGAGAGGGGCGGGTGTCAGTGGGGGGCAGAGTTCAATAAGGAGACAGCTCTGGGAAAGAAGCTGTTTCTCAGTCTGCTGGTTCTAGTCCTGTGGCATCTGAAGCGCCTGCCGGAAGGCAGGAGAGAAAACAGTTTGTGGGCGGGGTGAGAGGAATCCTTAAGAATACTGCATGCTCGACGCAGACAGTGTTTCTTATGAATGTCCTCAACGGTTGGTAGTGGACTCCCTATGATGCGTTGGGCAGTTTTCACCACCCGCTGCAGTGCCTTACGCTCCGCAACAGAGCAGCTTCTGTACCAGACTGTGACACAGTTTGTAAGGATGCTTTCTATCGTGCAGCGATAGAAGTTCACCGGGATAGCTGAGGACAGCTGGTTCTTCTTGAGTGTTCTCAAGAAGAACAGGCGCTGGTGAGCCTTCTTGACCAGGCTGGAGGTGTTGGTGGTCCAGGATAGATCCTCTGAAATGTGGATCCCCAGGAACTTGAAGGAAGGAGCTATGGTTGGCTATGATATGGTTGGAGCTGAACTTGGCAGTGCAGTCGTGGGTCAGCAGTGTGAAGAGCAGTGGGCTGAGCACACAGCCTTGTGGGGCACCTGTGCTCAGTGGGGTAGTGCTCGAGGTGTTGTGGCCGACACGCACTGACTGAGGTCTACCAGTTAAAAAGTCCAGGATCCAGTTGCAGAGGGAGGTGTTAAGGCCCAGCAGGTTTAGTTTATGGATGAACTGTTGTGGGATTATTGTGTTGAATGCTGAGCTGAAGTCGATGAACAGCATTCTAACATAAGAGTCTTTATTTTCTAGGTGGGTAAGAGCCAGGTGGAGGAAATTGCATAGTCCGTGGAGCGGTTTGGGCGGTATGCAAACTGGAGCAGGTCGAGTGTGTTGGGGAGGCTGGTTTTGATGTTGTGCATGACTAACCTCTCAAAGCACTTCATCATGATTGGAGTCAGTGCTATGGGACGGTAGTCATTTAGACAGGACACAGGTGATTTCTTTGGTACCGGTATGATTGTTGTGGATTTGAGACATGTGGGGACGACTGCTTGGCTCAGCGAGGTGTTGAAGATGTCTGATAGGACATTCCTCAGCTGTGCAGCACAGTCTCTCAGTACACGGCCAGGTATGTTGTCAGGGCCCGCAGCCTTGCGTGGGTTAATACTAGATAGGGTCTTCCTTACATCGGCTGGGGACAGACAGAGCACCTGGTCGTTGGGAGGTGTGGGCAGTTTTTGTGCAGGAGTGTCATTCTGCATTTCAAACCGAGAATAAAAGTGGTTAAGTGCATCTGGGAGAGATGTGTCATCCTCACAGGCCTGTGGCATGGACCTGTAGTCAGTGATGGTCTGGATGGCTTGCCATAGGTTCTGTGCGTCTCTGCTGTCTGTGAACTGATTATTGATTTTATCAGCATACGAACGTTTTGCATTCTTGATGCCGCAAGACAGATTGGCTCTTGCTGTTTTGAGGGCTGCATTATCCCCTGATCTGAATGCTTCATCTCTGGTCTTTAGCAGCCCACGAACCTCTGCTGTCATCCACGGCTTCTGGTTTGCACGTGTGGTGATGGTCTTAGTGACTGACACATCATCAATGCACTTTTTGATGCATGCAGTCACAGTTTCCGTGTACTCGTGCAGGTCAGTTTGGTTGTTGTAGGTGGCTGCCTCTCTGAACATGTTCCAGTCTGTGCACTGAAAGCAGTCCTGCAGTGCAGATGTAGCATCAGCTGGCCAAACGATGTTCTGTTTTTGAACCGGTTTGGTGAGTTTGAGAAGTGGTTTGTATGCTGGGATTAGCATAACAGAGATATGGTCAGAATATCCGAGGTGGGGGCGGGGTTCAGCTTTGTAAGTGTTTTTCTAGTCTAGTGTGTTGTTTCCCCTTGTTGCAAAGTTCACATGTGGTAGAACTTTGGCAAAACTGTCTTTAAATTTGCGTGATTAAAATCTCCGGCTATGATGAAAAAGCCGTCCGGGTTATTTGTTTGTTGTTCCCTGATGGCGCTGTAAAGCTCGCGAAGCGCGTCCTTATTGTTTGCACACGGCGTAATGTAGACCGCGACAATAACAATGGCCGTGAACTCCCGCGGCAGATAGAACGGCCGACACTTCACGAACATAAACTCCACCAGCGATGAACAGTGTTTTGTCACTACAGCAGCATTATTACACCACTCTTTGTTAACGTACACACACTAGCCTCCTCCGCACGTCTTACCAGACAGTCCTGTATCTCTGTCTGCTCGGGAGCAGGTTAGCCCGTGCAGCTGAATGGCGGAGTCCGGTATGTTGTCGTTTAGCCATGTTTCAGTCAAAACAAACACACAACAATCCCTTGTCTCACGCTGTGTAGTCCGACTAAGTTGGATTAAATCCAGTTTGTTTTCCAGGGAGCGAACGTTAGAGAGCATGAGTGATGGAATCACTGGTCTGATGGGGATAGCCCTTAGCCTAGCTCTTATACCTCCACGCTTGCCGTGCTTCTGTCCTCTCTCGCAGCGCCGGCGCCGCCACTTTGTGCGGGTAGCGTCAATAGGCGAAGCCGTGGTCTTTGGGGTTCAGATTTTGCAGCAGATGGAGGCCTCGCAGCTTCTAAGTAGCCGTCGGCGAGAGCTGGTGTTTGTACACATTGCCGATTTCCAGAAGTTTCTGGCGATCATAGATGTGTTTCCGAGTGTTTAACTGATGATTTAGCGACGAGGTTTGACTGTTTGAAGACGAGGAGATGAGACTAACAGACATAAAAACACCGTTTTTTGTACCCGGATTAGCCGCTGCGTCCGACCGCGCCGCCATCTTGGATCTAAATCTGTTCTGATGAAGAAACAAACTAATCTACATCTTGGATGGCCAGGAGGTAAGTAAATTTTGAAGTCAGTGTTAATTTTGGGGTGTACTATATTCCTTTAAAGTGAGTAAGTCTGTGTCTTTAATTCCCTGCTGAACCAAGTATGGAATGAAAGGATGTCACTTCAGACATGTCAATCACTTTGATCTGTCAATCTGTATTGGATCTGTATTTGTGCAATCAAAGTATAATTATGAAACAAGTGACACTGTTTATCTATAGAAGAATAAAATTGTTAGGATTAATCAAGCTAATTGTGATTGCTCTGCTATCTGATCACAGAACTGGAATACTTGGAGGTGCTGGGAAACAGAAATGAACTAATCTGTTTAATGAAATCCTATGTGCCACAAATCAAGAAGTGCTCCCCTGTGGAGATATCTGAAGACAAATACAGCAGCTGTGTATGGCTTTCATCTCGACACTCTATACCTTCGCCCTGGGATAATACCTCAATCTCCATGGAGACCTTTGTGCTATTTTGTAACCTGCGTCTATTGTGGTTTCTTTTGGTACCGTTGTTTATTGACTCTTTCGGTCGCACCTTTCAAAAATGGAGCCGAATATAGCTTGAACAAGTCTCGGTTCACTGATGTTTATTTTTTGTTATATTCTCAGGGACTGAATACACGGAAATGTTTTCTTTGAATTTAGGCCTAATTAGCAAGGTGTGTTTGAAGAGAAGGAACATTCAGCTCTAATGAATCTTCCGCTGCCAATGAAAGAAAATATGCACCTGCTAAGTGTTTGTGTAACCCAGGTTACCAGTAGTGTTTAAAGATGATCAAATTAAATAAATATGAAGTATGTTATTTTTCTTTTTTTTTATACATATATTTTATGTATTTTATATTATTTTCATGGCCATTTATAACAGCCAATTCAAATATTTTATGTCTGGGGAAAATCGACCAATGAGGATTTAGGATGTTGGATGTCATTTTTTTTTTTTTTTTTTTCCTTTCTCTAGTTTCCGGATCTAGAACGAGGTTGGGTTTCACAGTGATGTTTGAGTGATGGGTTTCACAGTGATGTTTGACTAAAATTAATGTTATAATTGTCTAGAGACAATTTAGCAAGAAAAACAAGTCCATTTTGATGTGAGAAAGTGACTGTTTAATTGAGTTATAACTTGTGACGCAGTTGATAATAAGGCCTCGTTAACGCAAAGCACGTTAACAAAGGGTATTTCGCAAAAGAAAAAGAGCCATATAATCATATTTGATTTCTACGAGACGGATAAGCAAAAGATCAAGTTGAAACTGAGAATTTCAGACTAAAAGGGGATAAAATTGTACAAGTTCTGGTCTTGGTGAGTTAAAACATTTATTTAATGTATTAGTTTGGGTAAAAAGTTCATGAAATGTTCATATAAGTGAAATATAAATAAGAAAGCTGTATTTTAAGTTCATTTATTTGTTAAGTGTAATGCAAGATTAATGTGGCAAATGTACGTGGTTGCACGTTCGTGTGAAAAATGTGATCGCCATGTTGATGTTGTGGTAAATGGTTGTAAATGTATGATACGGAAAGAATACTAATTGGATTTTTGTGACCGTGTATTCAAGGTCAGGTTTTTTTGTTCTCCTTTTCTTTTCTTCTTTTTTCATGATTCAATATCATTGCTGTCCGATCGAGTGCACGCTGTGAACTGCTGAATCGAAGCTGCATTGAGACCGATGCTTACTGGACTGGATTTCGTACTAACTCCCGTGTTCGTGGAGGGAGTCGGGACTGGCGAGCCACACGGACCTAATAGAGAGTCGGAATTTCGTGAAACGGACACTTTTGTTGCCAATTTGGGCGGTAGGAGAATGAACTTACATCGCATACACTCCGTTCATTGTTTTTTTTGGAAGGATTCGATTACGGAGGAGAGACTGAGTAACGAACAATTTAAATCACTGCTGTCAAAAAATCGTTTTTTGTTTTTTTTCTCAGATTGTTCAGGGACCAAATGTAATTTTTTTCTTCTTTATTTTGTATTGCACATTTAAGACAAGAAGGAGACATTTATTCAACAAATTTGTAGTAGCAAATAAGGGATTTAAACTTTGAATTGATTTATTTAAGTAAACATTTCCTTGAATTGAAATTTCACACAAGGTGAAGTCAAATTATTACGGTTTAAAAAAAAAAACTGAAAGAAATAAGTGAAGTCTAGAAAGAAACATAATTAACAGTTGATTCATTTTCAAAAAGGGTGATTATACCTTGGAGTTCCTTGAGCACAGTGAGTCTTGAAACCTGTAAGGAAAAGGAAAAACTTGTTAAGAATACAAGAACAAATCAGCTTGGTGTTTAAGCAAATTTTCCATTTTTTTCCACTTTTTATTTTGGTTGAAAAGTTACATATTGTACATTTTATTAAAAATTTTCTGTCATGCACTAATCAAAATCTAATATTTTGATTGAAAACAATACATTCAGTTAAACTTGACACATTGCGGGAGTGGTTTATTATTGTTGTGACATCCTTATTCTCTGTAGACGAATTTATTCTTCTGATTTGACTGGTCCGTACTCAGACATTTCTTTTGTCTTTGTCAAAAAGTGAGTGTTACATTTGCAAAGTGACAAATAGAACATCAGAGAAGGTGAACCTTAAAGAAAGGGTTTTAACGTGAAGAAACAGACAAGTTGTTAGTGAGTCAGATGCTGAGCTTTTTCTGGCAACTTTTATAAACAGCTCGATTCTCCCCATGTGCCTGCTGCAGGAGTCTGAATTTTTTGCTTGTGCACGCGGTAGAAAAGGGCAGCATGCGTGTTGCCTTTAATGTTAACACCTCATTATGCTGATTAGCATCACTGTGATTATGTTAGCGCTGATAAAAACTGAAAAGGTCAGGCGGAGGTGACACTTGTTGTTAAGCTTAGAGAAAATCATTAAGAATTAGCTCTGAGAAGGTTAACCAGTCCTGGTCTAAAAAACAACTGGTTGCTGATGTGGACTTAAGGTTTGGGACGAAGTGCTTAGTGTTTGGGAGTCATGTTGTACAGTATTGTGTTAATCATTATGATTTAAAGTGTCTTTTAAGTTACTTTTTAATGCTTTGTGTTCCATTGGCACTCAAGTTAACTGATTCAGTACACAAGTTGGAAAACCAAGATAACTCTACCTGGTTTAATGACGAAAACATACCTCTGGGAACTTTTTTGCAAAACACGAAATACGTACTAATAAGTACATATCACTGCAGTTTCCAACAGAAATGAACACTATATGTGGTAAAACAGCAAGCACTTGTAATAGTTTTCGTACATAGTTATGATTACAGCTTCACATGCTTTGCTTTTCTGAAATAAGTTAGTGTGGTATCTCAGCCGGCAAGGAATTGGACTTCGGATGAGGAAACCTTGGGTCAAAAACATCACTAACGATAAAAGAGCTGAAAGATTTGAGATTGAAAAACGAGTTAAAACGGCATGCTTGCTATTTTCGTTTTTACGTCACATTGGCTTTTGTTCATACTATTGGGTAGGTTTAGGTATAGTGCAGATGGTATGTAATTAAACATTTTTTTATAAAATGTCACAGAGATTTAGACCTATAGCGCCACTGAACATGCATTTCAAGTAAGAACTGCGGTGACACGTACAAAACGAATGTACGTTTCTCTGTTCTGGGGTTAAAAAAAAAAAAATCACATCGATTGTGTCACGAAACGTACATGGTGGTATGTATTTCGCGTCTTGCGAAGAAGTTCCAAGAGGTACATTTTCATCATGAGACCAGGTTGAGATAACTACTCAAACTGACCCTTATATGCAAAGTATAAGTGAAATGAATGAGCATCTCCATCAGAGTTGGTTTGGAGCATGTACATTTGATATTGCAGACATAACTCTGTACTTCCAGAATGTCATATGAACCAAACTCTTCTTTCAGTTTTTTGAACTAGTTATTTAAGTGCCTCGACGGAACCCATGGTGTAAATTTAACAAGTAACGTTACTTTACTCGTTACTTGAAATATGTAACATACTCCACTGGAAGTTCCAAACTTTGATCAGAGCTCAGCTTTTGGGATTTTTACATTGCACCACTTTCTAAGCTCTTTTGAAAGGTTTGAAAATGCTCCTCGGTAATTGCTGTGGATATGGCTTGTCAGATAGACCCACTTTCACAAAACCCAATTTTCCACGTACAATACCTTTCATCTGCACAACTGCTCCCTGTGCCTAGCTCTCAGCTCTGGACAAAAATAAATGAATTATCATAAATATATGACAGAGAAAGCTTTTTAATTGCCCTGTGTAAGAGAAAAAGACAGTTACATTTTTATAACGATCCACCCCTTCTATAAAGCGATAGACAGACTTGCCCGTAGAGAAGCGACATTTCTGTTGTTTTCATTTTTCCCTCCTTTCACTCTCTCTTCCACATCTCTTTCTTTAAATGCCACAAATGTCATTGGCAGAAAGGGACAGCATCATTATTGTTATCCTAACGACATCCTTGCTCTCTCCTCCTGACACAAGTGTGTTCATTATAGACTGTCTGCCTCCTTTCCCAATGTGAAGCTCAGAACAGAGTCTCAGAACGAGCCCTCATTCTAATACTCCTACACCTGGTTAGACAACCCCACACACCTTCAAATCTCTTGGGTCGATAGGAGTTTCAAAGTATTGAGCGTGATAACCTGAGTGAAAATCTCTTATAAGGCCATCTGTCCATCAAAAGTTGTATATAATTGATTACAAGGCATGCTTATCAGTTAATTGCATATAATAAAATTGGTTGAGAAAAGCACCCAAATGGAAATGATTCTTTACAGGAACCTTTATATATAACGTGTTATAAAAGTATTATTAATGCATTTAATTATGGCTTGCAGTGCACCTTATAATGCATTGCATGATATCATGAATAATTGTAACCATAGTTATAATACTTATCCTTCATTGTTACATCTTGACGAACAATCAACAATAAAAATCCATTCACTCCTTTTTTAATCCTGAAAAACCACATATTAGCATATTAACTGCCTCGGCCAGTTGTATGCTGACTGCCATTTTCTCCACGCTCAAGCAGCTGAAGCGACAACGATGTCTCGTAAGCAGTGCAGGTGTTTTGTAGTTGGATGTAAAAGTGAACATAAGAGTCTTCATTTTCTCCCAACATCAGAGCCACTGAGGACGCAGTGGATAAGTTTTGTTGTTGATGGTAACGCACCACCAAATCCACAAAAGAACTGAAGAGAGGGGCGGGGTGAGCAGTAGCTCATTATCATTTAAAGCGACATGCATTGAAACGACTCGCTGTGACCAGAGCTGTTTTTGACTATAATGCGGAATTTTAATCCAGGTATGTTGCGGACATTTCATGAAGACCTTATGAAATGGGCCTTCGATGTCCCCTCTAAAATAATTTATATTTATTTAGAATTTTATTTTAAAATTATAGGCAAATGATTGATAATATAATTGGTTCCTAATGCTATGTAGGGGGCCTGCATGGGGCATGAGCATCCTGTACAGCAGTGGGTGAGAAACAGATCGTTTACAGAAGTAAAGATGGACTCTTTGGACTGAAGAGGAGGAGTGACATGATGGTGCAATGAAGTAAAGTATGTGGGTGTGTGTGTGTGTGTGTGTGTGTGTGTGTGTGTGAGAGAGATTGTGAGATAGCGATATGAACGAGTGGGTGGTTGTGCTCTGTGCTGGTGGGCTCAGGGTGAGGAGGTCAGCTCTCCATGAGGTCTGCTCATAGCAAACACACTCCTCCACAAACAGGACTCCTGGCCAATCCTGTCTATGTGTTTCCAGTTTCTGTGAGCATCTCCCTACACACCTATCGGCTGATTTTAATTTAGCCATTTAAGAGCTGAGAGGTGTATTCATCCTGAGAGTTTACATTGTATTGATATCCAATATAATTGCAATAATATGCAAAAATTGCCAAATTTATCAATGCATTTTTTGTATTTTTTTTTTTCTGAAGAAAATAAGTTTTTAAGCATCAGTACTTTAAAAGCGGTGGCACTGGTGGTTACCCAGCATGCATCAACTAAAAAGAAATTCTAATTAATGATGACCTCTTATGCTATTATGTTCACTTTTTACAAGATGATAAGATTTATAAGTCCTGGGTGTCCCCAGAATGTGTTTAAACTCAAAATACCCCACAGATCATTTATTATATAATTTTGAAAATGACAATTTTGAGTGGAAGCAGAAACATGCTTTTATTACTGTGCATGTCTCTTTAAGCACAAATGAGCTGCTGCTCCCTGCCCCCTTTTCCAGAATAGGGCTGTGCCTTTATAGCTTGTACCTCAGATACTCTGCTAAAAAAAAAACATCTGTTTGGTTTTGAATATTATGTCTATCACGTTGAAATCATGCATTTTAGAGCACTTAAACATGGAAAAAGTAAGATTTTCATGATATTTTCAGTTTAAAACACGTGGTGTTAGATGTTACAATGTGTGTAAAATGGTGAATATCAGTTAAATTATATCCATATTGAAAGCTTAGTTAAATTTTAAATGGAGCTGGAAAATGCCATTTTGAGATCACATGACCAGTCAAATACTAGTTTATATTTGTGTCAGTAAAAGTTCAAGATAAGTGAAACATAATTTAAACAATTACAAAAGTGCCATCTAACCTAGTTATGATAACCATAATTAATTACTGATTATGTATGAACAGTACCTTGGGGTGCATTAATTAGCATTTATACATGGAAATAAGGCTGTTCATTCAGGATTATCAAAAGTAACAAGCTAATTTAACTAACCTCTTAGATAAAAAATTTGTAGGAATAATTATCTAATGAAAATGTCATGCTTATCTCCTAACTGCCACATAATAATTCTCTTAATTGCAGAGACAAGGCTTGAAGGTGATGAGGGTTCTGATGAGGGTTCTGATAAAGGGCATCATGGGAGTGCCAGTTTTAAACAATGCTTGTTTCGCTGCTGTCATATAAATCAAAAGGTCCTTTAATTTCACCTTGAGGCTGTGTTTACAGTGAAGATGGAGATGTAGAATGATAAAAGTTTTGCTCTCTCTATAGAATCAGTCACAGACCTTTCTTAATCTAACATCCTACATGTCACGCATGACCTGATAGTGCAAGGTTAAAAGAGGAGGAAAGTACAATAATGCCACACAAAGATAGATGGCCAATAAGTCAACATGAAATCAAGATTGATATTTATATTTGAATTTAAATTTCATATAAAGCTAAAAATAAATATGTGAATATTAGATGTAAAACCCAAATGCCAATTCGAAATGTTGCCTTGGTACCCAACTAAAACAAGTCACTTTAAGCAAAAGTAAAATTAGTAAAAAATAAATACAGTTAAAGTCAAAAGTTTACATACACCTTGCAGAATCTGCAAAATGTTAATTATTTTACCAAAATAAGAGAGATCATACAAAATGCACGTTATTTTTAATTTAGTAGTTTTAGTTGAATCCACGGCTGTTTTTTGTTTTTTTTGTTTGTTTTTTCTTCTTCAAATGCTCACTGATGCTTCAGAAGGAAAAAATTATGCATTAAGAGCGAGGGTAAATTTTAAATTTGAAGATCAGGGTAAATTTTAACTCATTTTGTCTTCTGGGGAACTTGTAAGTATCTTTTGTAGCTTCTGAAGGGCAGTACTAAATAAAAAAAAAAAAAATTAAAAATGTAGGCAAAATAAGAAAAATGTACACATCCTTCTTCCATTCAAAAGTTTACACCCCTGGCTCGTAATGTGTCGCTTTTCCTTCTGAAACATAAGTGAGCGTTTGAAACTTCTGTAATAGTTGCCTAGGAGTCCCTCAGTTGTCCTCGGTGTGAAAAGATGGATCTCAAATCATAGTTATTGTTGGAGAAGGTTCAAATACACAAAACGTGAAAAACCAAAGAATTTGTGGGACCTGAAAGATTTTTCTGAAAAGCAGTGGGCAGTTCAACTGTTCAGGACAAACAAGGGACTCATGAACAGTATTAAGAATCAAGTGTATGTAAACTTTTGAACAGGGTCATTTTTATTCAACTGCATTGAATTATGGGCATTATGGGTTTAATCAAAGCCTATCCTATACATTTATTTCTTTAATGAATACCATGTTTCAATCTGAAAATTCTGACTTTATAAAAGTAAATTGGTAGTGAATTATTTTTTTTATTTTTTATTTTTTTTAATACTTGCGCTACAGTAGACACAGAAATACAACTTAAATACTCACGTCTGCTTTTCTAGTGACTGATTTTTGTTTTTCGGCTTTGTCCATTTAGCTCTCACCTACTTATTTTCTTTTTACTTAAATATTGTTTTATAAATAAATATGTGTGGTCTTTTGGAAGCGAGAAACCAGTGAATTTAGATATTTTTGCTGCTGGCCTCGACCAGATGGCAGAATCACCTCCCCTCCCACACACAGCTACACACACACACCCTCAGCAGAGATGCTCGCTCACACACACCTACACACAGCAGACGCGCTCATGCACCATAATTGGTCCTATCAGTGGTCCTATCGATGTACAACCTACTGGCCCACAGCATGTATCAGTAAAAAGACACAATCTAGCCCAGACATAAATCAAAGGTCTCTCACATTGTGTCATTGTCCCTCTCTCGAAGTTCAAAGATCAGTGCAGCTAATTAACATGACTATTTATATGCAGAATTATTCAAGCAACAGAGCAATTTATGAGTTTAACTACAACTTGTTATTGAGTGTTGTAAGAAGTTTTGAGGTTATTATTTGAGATTTATTGTACTAGGAGAGAGAGCAAAGATATAAAAATACTATTGTTAAAAATTGGCATGGATGACCATCAAATACACAAGTTATTGTATTTCATCTAAAACTATTTGACCAGTCAGAATCAAGTGTTTTAGACCGCTGAACAGTACAGAGTTTTATACATAACTTCAGTAATTGAGGTCAGTATGAGAGATGTTTGGTTGATTTTTGTCATTATATTGAAGTACTAGTGTGTTTTGGGAACATGGCTGTGGAGATTTGATTGACAAATGAGGGCTTTATATTTAATGAAATTCAAATGAGTTTGATTGAGGTGATGCCAGTGATTGTACAGGTCTTTTTCATTTTTTCCATGTGCAGAGGTTTAGTCCCACTTCTACTCTGCTGAAATTATTTGAACTACTTCAATGTGACCTCAAAATGTTGGAGCATGTTTGGAAATTCCAGCTAATATTTTGAACATATGAATTTGACACTAGATTGACAGTGGTTTGATTCTGTTAAATGGTTTGGTTTGGTTTAAATTTTATGCTCAAGTTATTTTATTCAGAATTCTAGTGGTATATACAGTTGAGGTCAAAAGTGTACACCCCCCTTTCAGAATCTGCAAAATGTTAATTATTTTACCAAAATAAGAGGGATCATACAAAATGCATGTTATTGTTTATTTAGTACTGACCTGAATAAGATGTTTACGTATAATCCACAAGAGAAAATAATAGTTGAATTTATAAAAATGGCCCGATTCAAAAGTTTACGTCCCCTTGCTCTCACCTGAATGATCAAAGTTTTTTTTTTATTTTTTTTTTTAGTTATACTTTTGTCCTGAGCAGTTAAACTGCCTGCTGTTCTTCAGAAAAATCCTTCAGGTCCCACAAATTCTTTGGTTTTCCAGCATTTTTGTGTAGTTGAACCCTTTCCAACAATGACTATGATTTTGAGATCCATCTTTTCACATTTTGGACAACTGAGGAAGCCGACGCATTTCACCGGGGGTGAAAACTTTTTTGAACAGAATGGAGATGTGTACATTTTTCTTATTTTGCTTAATTATCATGTTTTGATTTAGTACTGCCCTTCAGAGGCTACAGATGATAGTTACATGTTTACCAGAAGACAGAATAAGTTAAATTTACCCTGATTTTCAAATTCAAAAACTTTTTACCCCCTGCTCTCAATGCATGTTTTTTCCTTTTGGAGCATTAGTGAGCGTTTGAACCTTCTATAATAGTTCCATGAGAGTCCTTCATGTGTTTCTTAATGTAAAAATATAGATCTCAAAATCATAGTCATTGTTGAAAAGGGTTCAAACACAAAAATTCTGGAAAACCAAAGAATTTGTGGGACCTGAAGGACTTTTCTGAATAACAGCAGACAGTTTAACTGTTCAGGACAAACAAGGGACTCATGAGCAACCATCGCAAAAAAAAAAAAAAAAAAAAAAAACCGCTGTGGATTCAGACAAGAACACAGTATTAAGAATCAAGGAGATGTAAACTTTTGAACCGGGTTATTTTTATTAATTCAACTATTATTTTCTCTTGTGGGCTATATGTAAACATCTTTTATGTGAAATGTGTTAGGTCAGGGTTAAATAAACAATAACATGCATTCTGTATGATCCCTCTTATTTTGGTAAAATAATTAACATTTAGCAAATTCTGAAAGGGAATGTAAACTTTTGACCTCAACTGTAGATTCATTACTAGTCTTGTATTGTTTAGCTGAAATCTAACATGGTAGTTTATATGTTAAGGGTCATTAATAATAATATTAATCATCATTATTGGAGGTTGTATGTAGTACTATTTGTCTTCAGAGATAAATTAGCATCTGTTTCTTCAAGAATTGTCTTTCTTTTGGAGTAAAGGACAGGTTTTGTCCAGATTGTCTGTCGATGTCCACTCTACTGCTCTTGCATGGACTGGCTCTGCTGCCTTCCTTCTGTGAGGGACAGCAGAACCAGGTCATCCACGCAGAACAAACGCTTGATTTTAGTGCCACATAGAGTGAGACCTCTCTCTCTCTCACACTGCAAAGATCAGAAAGTCATTTTTTTAAAACACCCTGTTATTTAGGAAAATTACTCAATGATTGCGGTTTCGTTTGTCTGGAAGATATCTTCAACTAGGGTCACCTTGTTCCATGTTACTGTAAATCTGTTATTTAGTATTTGAGTGGCAAAAGCACTTCCAGTGCAAAACTAACAGCTGCCCAGGTAGATAGCAGTAATCATAACACATGTCCTTGTGCCCACATCTGACCACAGCATGAAGAGATGGACGCTTGTTATCTGGTTTGACTGGACCAGAGCTGTGCCTCACACTCGCGGACACAAACAGACCGCCGACTCCCTCTGTCCACCAGCCCCCTTCTGCCTCAAATCCTCTCAGATCACTCTACCCAGCAAGTCTCCTGTTTGGACAGCAGCATGAGCCCTGTCCCTGGTCCAAAGCCACGGCTTCCTCCCCTCTTCCCACCTGTCAGGTGCTCTTGGCCGTTTTAATGGGGGAGGAAACGGAGGGGAGGGGGGGGCAGCAGCCAGCCTGCCGGATCCAGCGCCTGCCTGCCTCTCCGTGCCAACCTTTACGGCTGTCTCTCAGCTCCGCTCCACTTCCTCTAAGCCAAGACTCCCAGCAGGTGTCCCCACAGAATGGAGATCTGTCCGAGTCGCCGCGGAGGTCCGACTCGTCTCGTCTTCTCTGGCTGTTGTGAGAGACAGAGAGGTCACACATTTCCACGCACATTCACGGAGCTCTTTTTCCCTCAGTCGTGCAGAAAGAGTCACAGGAGCATTTCTTTGCTGAATGTGTGACTTATTAACATTCATAAAATCGCATAGCTTGTCAGTTCTGTCGAAATTACTTTGTGAAAGATGAGAATCTCATTACCATGATTACATAAAGCATTGTTTTGCCATTGTTATTTCACGCCATGTGTGGTGAAAAAATGGGAAATGCAATTTGTTGTGCTTGCAAAGTGTTAATGAGGCTAGCAAGCCTTTAGCGAAATGTGCAACCACCACACTGCATGAAACCGTCGAGAGACTGAACAATTACACAAACAGCACAGCTTTTGAGACGAACAGGCGTCTGTATATCATTATAATATAGATTCATTATGAGTCTCATAAGTATCAGCTTTAAACATTAGTGCAACAGTTTATATTCTGTTTCACTAATGAATTGTGTACGTTTTTAGGCTTTGTCTCATGTCTTTTACAATAAACAGCAGTAAAAGTATGATAATAACACTAAGGGCTATTCACACCAAGGACAATAACTAACTATAAAGATTCAATAATTTTAATTCTATGAGAAGAGGAAGGTCATACTACAAGTATAACAATACTGTCACAGAGGAATGATAAAGTTGAAATCACTTTCAGAACTTTTATTTTATTTTTTTATATCTGAAGCATAAATATATTGATGAATCCAAATCTACTCGATTTTAACGAGCTATAGCATTTAAAGCGGCAAACAACATAACTGTAGTACTTGCTTATATAGGGCCCTATGAAATCCTTTTTTTTTTTTTTACCAAATTCCTTTTTTCTGGATTCTGACATTAGACTCTGTTTTAATAGTTAAATTAAAATCTAATTAATTGAAATCATGAAACTTAAATTTAGTTTTTTATAAACTGCTATAAACAATTGTGTAAGAAAAAAAAAATCATAGGGCTTTAAACAAATTTTAAGTTTTATTTTTACCAAATTGTTTTCCATTAGTTTTCTGGATTCCAGTTTAATGGTTTTATTACATTATAATATTTAAAAGCAATTTTTTTTCTGGTTAAAACATTCTAGTAAATATTTTCTTTTGGTAAATATTCCTTTAAAAAATAAAATTTTTACAATTTTTATTAGTAGTACTATCATTACATTTATATTAATTATTAAAAAAAAATTCTGTCATCATTTATTCAAGTAAACCAAACTTTTATTTTGACAATTTATGAAGACATTTAAGTTTCTGTTTTTATATGATAAGAAGATAGTATTTCTCAAAAGAGAGGTAAAATGCTCAAGAAGTGACTCAAAGCAGTTCTCGAGATTATGTTTGTGTTCATGTACTCATATATTGAGGCGGCAGAGGCTGAAAACACTCCGAGCATAATGCATGCTTCAGTATGTGTGTAGTAAACGAAACAGCGCATCGGCGGCAAATAGAGAGAGCAAAACAAAACAATGTCACAAATTAGAAGTACGAAATGAGGATTTGTAAAGAAGAATGTCAGAGGATTTCGATATAAGCCAAGCGGAGACTGGTTTTCCTTTGCTAAAGTAAGGAAACTTTGCTTTCTTTTCCAACGTCATCTGCCCAGGATGGCTTCCGTGTAAAACAGTTAGTGCAAGCTAGAGAAAAGTGATTATTACTTTTTAATTATGGATTTTTCTTACAAAAACGCACTGATTCGCTACAGGAGGCCTTTATTCACTCCCTGGAGTGTGTGAGGCACTTTTTATGGATGGATGCACTTTTATTGGACTTGTTTTGACCTGCTGAAGAGAAACACCCGCCTATTGCCATGGTATAGCTTGAAAAAGCCAGGACATTTTTTTTAATATAACTCCGATTGGATTTGTCTGAAAGAAGGAAGTCATATACGCCTAGGATGGCTTGAGGGAAAGTAAATAATGGGCTAATTTTCAGAGAATTTTTTGGGAAAACTAACCCTTCAAGCTGGTCCCCAAGCTGATTCTGTTAGTTGGTCAGCCGCTGGGAAACAAGCTGACCAGCCATCTAAACCAGCTGAGCATCATCTTAGCAAGAGTGGGAGTTTCTAGACCATCTTAAATATGGTTTAATATTTTTTTCAGCTCAGATCAAGGCAGAACCAGATTAGAAATATCATGAAAAGAAAATCTCATTCTGCCAGTCTCTTAAATCTCACCTTCTCTCTGGCTGTCCCCAACCATCCTGTGAACACCGTTTCCAGGGCAACATCCCTGGTGGCCAGCAGATGCAGAGAACAATGATTGTCCAAAGCAGAGGGACCTCTTCAGAATCTGCAATGTCAAGAGAGGTGCCAGATGTTGTAATTAACACTTTTTTTTTTCAATCAATCAGTCAATGCATTATCAGTGTGATAGAAAGTATGATAGATAGATAGGAAAAGTTTAAATCAGTGTTGTAAGATTGTCTTAGACTGTACAAATTCAGACCCTGCTGCAAGCAATCTCATCAGATTTATGTGCTTTTACAGAAATGTGTTCGGTTCCTTGATTTCTGAAATGTGTTCCTCGGCCGAGGAACAAAAGGCTTAGCAATGTAATTCAGTGAGAGCAGAAAAGATGTCTAGGGCCGAGCTCTGTGCTACATGCATTAAACATGACATGTAGGGCTATGTGTATGGCAGTAGCCGGAAAATGCTCTTCACAGGTGAACACAGCTGTATTCTGTGCTGAGCTTCACATCTCTGAAGAGATTTAAACTTTCATTTAATCTGTGACATGAAGAAAAGGGGATGCAAAACAATGTGCCTTGTGGTAAGAAACAGCATTGTATATTTTTGTAGCAATTATATGTGACCCTGGACCACAAAACCGATTCATACATCATCTGAAAGCTATAAATAAGCTTTCCATTGATGTATTGTTTGTTAGGATTTATTTGATAGATTTCTCCATATTTGGCTGAGATACAATTATTTAAAAATCTGGAATCTGAGAGAAAAAAAAACACTTTTAAAGTTGTCCATATTACGTTCTTAGCAATGCATATTACTAATCAAAAAATATGTTTTGATATATTTACGGTAAGAAATGCAAAAAAATCTTCATGGAACATGATCTTTACTTAAAGTAATAGTTCACCCAAAATTATAATTTGATGTTTATTTGCTTACCCCCAGGTAGAGCTGCACGATTCTGAATAAAATGAGAATCACGATTTTTTTGCTCAAAATAAAGATCACGATTCTGGAGAACTTTTTTATTTTAAAGATTTACCCCTGAACATTAGGTTATCAAACGGCAGTAAAATAAGACATAAACTTTGCTTTAAATTTAAAGACATTTAATGTAAAATATTGTAATAATATAAGGGGGTAAAATCACCATTAAATATTAAAAAAACAAACATACAAAGGTATTATGTCAGAGTAAAGATATTTAAAGCTAGAAACACTAGCCTATCAACATTTTATGGCTTTCATCGTCCACTCTGTGGGATGCCCAAGTTTTCTTCACCATTTTACAAATAAACTCTAATCTAATCATGACAAACCATATAACGTTGGAAAGGTCTATTGCTCCTAAGTAGATATTTGACTTTTTGTTGTGCTACAAATTATGTAGGAAAAATTATTTATGACAAGAGTGCACCTCAAAAATCTACTTCATGACAGGAGTTCTGACCTTTTAAACAGACTTCCTCATTGCCTTTTTCCCTATTACACTTTAGAAATAATAAGAAATTATATATCAGATGAAAACTTAATTTCAAAATTCATCCTTTGAAACCCTTTTAAAATCAGACATTGCATTAACATGGATAATGTACATAAAAATAATATTACAAAATGTTTTTGCCCATGAGTTATAAAGATTTAAGTTTCAATTCTTCATTTTAACGTCTCTGTTCAAAAATGGGAGTAACAGTTAAGGGGTTAATGGATCGTCATGCTCATGGTTCCATTGCTCTTCTGTTCCATAAATCTGGCACGATCAAATTACTACCCTTTCAATATTCAAAGTGCAAATAGAGACCGAATCTTTCAAGCATGATACAGAGCTATCTACACAACTTATTATAGGCCACATACTAATAACAGCCTAGATATTTTATGTAGCCTAATTTGCGCGCATTGGGGAGTCGCTCTCTAAACGCAGGGTAGGCCTATTAAAATTGCTTTTGAATGCGCGTCCGTGTTTTAGCCTACTTTTGGTTTCGTTTTAACGATCGCGCGAAAATCACGGTGGCGCAGAGCGTGCATTCTGCAATGCAAGAAATTACTTTAACAAAACCATCTGAAGGTGGGTGGACATCAACGGGATTTTGAAAAGCGTGTCCGCAGTGGAAATTACTCCCCTGTGTGAGAGTGGAACTCTGCCGCTGGGTTACCGGGGGAAACATCAATGATCATTTGATGTGAATGTATGCCGCGTCGCACAGAGGCAGACAGAGGCGTCATGAATTGCATTCAAAAGCAGATTGTAAATACCTTTTAATTGTCCAACATCAAAAATCGTCATATCACACACCCCTAAATGCAATGCTGTTTGTGCAGAACCGGAACAGAGTTTGGTTGAGAGAGAGAAAAGAAAAAGCGTCCGGTTCCGAGTTCAGCGGAGCGCAGTTTCAGTGACAGGGAGCGATTGACGGCTAATATCTCAAATCTTTAGTAAATGTAATAAAGTAAAGATGAAGTTTAAATGGTCATGTAACGTTAGAGAAAACGGCGAACCTGTCAATGCATCAGCTCACAGCAGTCTGTGCAGTAGTTAGACTAGCGAAATTTTTGTAAAATATAAATAAAATATAATTAGCTGAATCATGAATTGGCTGGATTAAGATCGTGTGGGGGGTCGAATCGAGATCGCGATCTTTTAACGATTAATTGTGCAGCTCTACCCCCAGGGCATCCAAGATGTAGGTGACTTTGTTTCCTCAGCAGAACACAAACGAAGATTTTTAACAAAAACCGGTGTAGTCTGTCAGTCAAATAATGGCAGCCAATGGTTACCAAATCTTTAGAGGAAAGAAAAACATACACAGACAAATCCAAATTACACCCTGTGGCTCGTGACGATACACTGATGTCCTAAGACACGAAACAATTGGTTTTTGTGAGAAACTGAACAGTATTTATATCATTTTTTACCTTTGATACACAGCCACGTCCATCTCTCCTGAGCACGAGTTTAGCTTTCGGCTTGTGACCTGTGAACGCGCTCTGACGTAGTATACGCAAACGCCGGAAGCTATCTGTCGCGTATATACGACACTCATTGTTTACACAGTGCACACAGACTGTGGGTATAGCGGCTATTCAAAATGGTAATTACTTGCGCTTATCCTGATTGTTCAAACCGATTTAAAGCTAAAAGATTACATTTGCTTTTAACCGATTTCCTCTCATCCGGGACTGATTTCCCCCATACTACGCCAGAGCGCATACACATGTCACGAGCCGGATGCAAAGCTCATGCTCAGGACATATGGACGTGGCTGTGTATCAAAGGTAAAAAATGATATAAATATAGATATATATAAATATATGATAAATATAGATTCAGTTTCTCACAAAAAACGATCGTTTCATGTCTTAGGACATCAATGTATCGTCACGAGCCGCAGGGTGAAATTTGGATTTGTCTGTGCATGTTTTTGTTTACTTTTAAAGGTTTGGTGCCCATCCACATCTATTATTTGGCTGGCAGACTGCACTGTTTTTTGTTAAACATCTTCGTTTGTGTTCTGCTGAGGAAACAAAGTCACCTTCATCTTGGATGCCCTGGGGGTAAGCAGATAAACATCAAATTTTCATTTAATATCCTAATGATTTTTGGCATAAAATAAAAAAATCATAATTTTGACCAATTTATTTTTGGCTATTGCTACAAATATACCCGTGCTACTTAAGACTTGTGTGGTCCATGATCACACCTTATATAAATTATAATTTAAATGGTTGATTTTTCAATTACAACTATTTAAAAAAAATCTCTCCAAACCATATTGTTTAATAATTTGAGCCATACTCTTTTAAAAGAGTGACATTTAACTAGATAAACTAAATAGTTGAAATAAAGCATTCTGCTCTTCCATGAATTTCCATTTCCCTTACACTCTTTATATTTCATGACTTCTATTACGTTATAAATATTAATAAACAATAGGCTGCTTAGAGAGATGCTGAAGATCAGAATGCATCATTCTAAGGGGAAAGGGGCTGGCACTTTAATCAAAGAGGTCTTAGCATATTCTAGTAGGTGCTGCGCATGGTGGCTACAGCCAATCACGGCTCTCGAGAGTGCTTATTGGCCGGGCTGTGGGGGATGTCTGGCTTCCATCGGTAGGGGGTTACTCTCTCCGCTCCATCCGTCCATTCAGCCCCCACAGTCAGCAAAACACACGTCAGAGCGCAGGTCCACGGCAAGCGAATCCTGCAGAGCTCCGTGTATGTGTGTTGATGTGTGTGTGTCAGGAGGAGAGAGAGAGGGAGACAGCATGGACTAGCTGCTTCTGAACCACTGCAGGAGCATTAAATCTGGGACTGTCACAGATACTGAAGGAGAGAGAGAAGGACTCTTATCTAGCGGCACAGTTATGGAGACTCATCTCCGCTGTCCACCAGCGGATCAAACTAGAAGCAAAGGACAGAAAAGTCAGCCGCCGTATTGACTTTAATCTTCTGGCGGAAGGAGGAGATTACATTCCCTGACAGTTTGCTCTCAGAAGGTGAAATTACGAGTGGATTTTTTTTCTTCTTTCTTTCCTTTTTTCTTCCGTTTCAATTATTGCACTGCTTCTGGGGGCTCCTCACCCTCTCCACAAGTCATCACCTCTCTCAGATCCTTCCTTTCCTTCCCAACATCTTCTCTGCATGCTTTTCCACTGCTCTGCAGGTGAACACACTCATGGTGGATGCCAAGGGAAGGAACATGAAATGTCTGACGTTCTTGTTGATGCTTCCAGAGTCAGTTAAGAGCAAGTCCAGTAAAGGCTCCAAAAAGGGGAGTCCCAGCAGCTCGTCCAAGCTGCCCCCTGTGTGCTATGAGATCATCACCTTGAAAACTAAGAAGAAGAAGAAGATGGCAGCGGAGATCTTCCCCACGAAGAAGCCGGCGTCGGCCACCACGGTGCAGCAGTACCAGCAGCAGAACTTGAACAACAACAACACCATCCAATGCTGCAACTGGCAGGGTCTGTACTCCACGATCAGGGAGAGGTACGTCAACTTTAGATGTGTTCAGAGAAACGAGAGACTGGTACGATTAGAAGTCTGCGCAGAGAACATCTGCCGACAAACAGAGCATTTATACTGTGATAGCCAGTACAGTGGGGTCTAAAAGTGTTAGAGCCAGAAAACCAGAAAATATTAAATTTTGGATTTCTGAAAATGTAATTGAAGAAATATTCCGCACTATTTCTAATTGATTTCTAATCAAATAAGCATTTGTGGCACTGATCATTTGGGAACTTTCAGATGGTCACTTTTTCAAATCATGCTGAAAAACCTTTGGAGCTCAGGCTGTTAAAACTATTAAACTGGAGCCTTTCACTTTTGAACCTCACTAAATATTTGTCATAAATTATACGTGAGTTAAGGTCAGTGTTTTTCTTATCAAGCTTCAGGTTTGGGCTCTGGATTGCTGAAATGTTATTTAACATTTCCGAGAATGTTCTGAAATGTTAAAATGTCTATTTGTTTAGTTGTTGCTCTCTGTTCCTCCCTGTATGCATTGTCCCAGAAGAGGCAAAAGAAAGGAACAAGTTTTGTTTTATATGCATGGCTTTGCTCTCTGTCAAAGGGTAATATTTACTTTGTCGTCATGGGAAAGCCCCATGCCGGCCAAAACAAATGTGCGCTCTCAGACCTGGCTTTGTAGTCACTCTGGAACAGCGTTCCTTGTTTACCCTACTGCTCCTATGTGGCCTAGACCCCAATAATACATGAGGAAGATGCCATTGTGAACTCCCATCGACAGGGGCCAGGGATTTTCCTGAGAAAGACGTGTGTAACTATTTTGTATGTGCTAAAGAAAATGAACAAAGTATAGATTTTCTGTTTCCAAATTCAAATTACATGATAATTTCTTTATGTCTGATAGAAAAGCAATTGTTCACCTCTTCTATCCAATTATGTAGGAATGTTCCTTAATTTTAAAATCTAAAATCATTCTCCTGATTCTTCTCTGCAGAAATTCTGTCATGTTCAATAATGAACTAATGGCTGATGTTCACTTTGTTGTCGGTCAGTCTGGAGGAACTCAGAGGCTCCCGGGACACAAGGTAAGACCTCCTGGTTTGCACTAAGCAGCAGTACCAGAGAAGAGATGTGCTTCACTGCTGTCGCTAATGACAGCTAAATTCTTTCTCTTGTTTTCAGTCTAGCCGGCCATGTGCCTTTCTGAGACGCTCCTCAATTATTGATGAAAATCAGGCAGAAGGCTGTGGGGAGATGTCTGTCTTTTGACAAAGAGTCTTTTGCTTAGTTTCATGCTGGGTTTGTGCTGTATTAATTAGTCAGAGTTTGTGGTCGAAGTTTCTCAACTATACAAAAGCATTTATGAATATGTGAACAAAGTTCTGATGTTTGTTTCTCCCAAAGGAGTTTCTTTCTTTATAAACTGCTAAATTGGTCCTTGATGAAAGGAAACATCATTAGACTTTAACCACACAAAACACATTTGTGCCCCTGGGCCACAAAACCAGTCCTAAGTAGCAGGGGTATATTTGTAGCAATAGGTAAAAATACATTGTTTAGGTCAAAATTACAGATTCTTTTATATCAAAAATCATTAGGATATTAACTAAAGATCATGTTCCATTTTTAGATTATTTTTCACAAACCTCAGATTCCAGATTTTTAAATAGTTGTATCTCAGACAAATTTTATTTATTTATTTATATATATAAATAAATAAATAAAATTTGTCTGAGATACAACTATTTGAAAACGTGGAATCTGAGGTTTGTGAAAACCTACACAGTACAGTATATATACATATATACACAGTATATATATATATATATGTGTGTGTGTGTGTGTGTGTATGTATGTATATATGTATATATATGTATATATTTATATATGTATATATATATATATATATATGTGTGTGTATATATATGTATATATATGTGTGTGTGTGTATATGTATATATATATATATATATATATACATACATACATACATACATATACATATATATATACATTGCTTGCATTTTTATATTTTAATTTAGCATTATTATAACATACTAAATCATGAAATTAATCATGACTATTTTTATATTGAGAGCAAAAAGAAAAAGAAAAATAGCTGGAGCAGAATTTATTTTTTATCAAATCACTTTGCAAATGCATTCAGAATTTAAGTGAATTAAAATTTCTCAGCATAATGAGTTTGAAAAACGCCTGATCTCCACAAAGTAAAAACCCTTAGAGGTTCGAAACTAGCAGCTTTCCAATTGCTTTCGTTGTAAAATTTTCATGGGCACCGTTAAATTGGCATTATTATATATGACATTATTATTATTTTTTAACCTCAGGCCAATTTGAACTGCACCGGAACCCCATTTAAACCCGTTCTTGTTTGACTCTCAGACTTTATTTAAATAGACAGTGCTAATCTGGTGCCTACAATTCAGGCATGACTCATCTTTTATCCATTTAAGAGGGCAGAATTGAAAGCTGTGTTCAGCTGATATGTGACGCTTTATAAAGCACACTTAGGCAAGGGCATTGTATTGCTTTGCTGCATGGCCGTAGCCAATATTGCAATGGGCCATGAAGAGTTATTACGGAGCACCTTTTTTATGATGTCCATTTGGCTGGCGTTCAGATATGCATTATCATTTTTATTTGAGAAGGTTACATTTGCTTCTAGGAAAGGCTTCCTTTGCAAAATTACTCTCGCCTTTAATTTGATGTTCCTTTTAGTTACAGTGTATTTGTTATGGGCTTTTACATGACGGATCCTGAAGGAGAAAAACACACCTTTACTAAAATTAGGTTTGCTAAATGGAAACGATTCATCAGTGTGAGAGTAATGCTAAAATGAATTGTAAATATTCTTCTGCTCATGTTATATAATGCATCTGCAATGCTGTGTTGGCCTCTGATTTCATCATTAGCTACGTGTGCCCATTAGCATCAGCCAGATAACTTTTAGCTCCAGCAGCCACTTTCACTCCATTGTGAAACACTCTTTGCTTCGGAGCGAAAAGCAAATGCCATTCACATGTATGGCACTCACGTGTCTTGTAAACCCAAGGGGAAATTATAGTCGTAATTAAGCGTTGGTCTTTGTGGGTGAAATTTTGCGCGTGCTTCACGCTCAAATGACTCCAGGGGAATGGGATCAAGCCGAAATTTAAAACAGCCAAGCGTTACCTTTACAATGCAATTGACTCAGAAGAAAGAAAACCTGAAGGGCAACTTGTGAGGAATTAAAGATTGCTAGCTGTGCCTTTCTGATTCAGGTTTATAAGAAAGAATGTGTCATTGTATGGGTTGTATGTAATTTAGAGGTGATTATATGAAACCATCACCTGCCACCTGGAAAGTTCTTTTGAGAAGTGTGAGGGGAAATTTTGTGAGGTTTTTTTTTTGTTAAAGTGAGGAGAGACATAAAACGACTTTAGTGTCAGGTCATAAAAAATAGGTCACTTTGGAAAAGTAGAGACTGAACAATAGCTGAAACCTTTTCCATCTACACCAGGTGTCCTTCAATACAAAGCTAGTTTTAAGGGTTTGCACTGAAACTTAGTATTGATGTGTAAATGATTTAAAAGTGAGTGATGGATACTGTCGATCCTTATGATAATTAATTTCTACTTCGTTTTTATTTCTCATTAGTATGTTCTTGCTGTGGGAAGCTCGGTTTTCCATGCCATGTTCTATGGAGAGTTGGCAGAGGACAATGATGAGATCCGTATCCCTGATGTGGAACCTCCAGCCTTTCTGGCTATGCTGAAGTAAGTCTCCTTATATAATTGTACCTTGTCTGTCAGGTCTGTTCTGGCTGACCCTTTTCTCAACTGCCTGCTTAAACCATTATTATGTTTCTGTACAGATTATTTAGTTATTATTGTTTTCAATTAAGCGCAGGAGTGAAGAAAATTGTTCTCTCTGATCTAAGTACCCCACTTTGGACTTCTTCCAGAGGGTTAATCGACTACACCGACATGTAATTTCTTTACAGCCAACAGTTCAAGACCATTAAAAGCGATATGGCCTTTGGAAGAAGTCTTTTCTGATTGAAATCGACTGTGCAATTAGCTTCATTTGAATACACTGAGGATATCAAATAGTTTCATTTGACTTCTTAAATGTCATTTTGAATGGAGTACTCAATTCAGATAATTTAAGTTTTGAAAAAACTCCCCAGCGTGACTTTATAGAGCAGTTGCACAACTTATAGCACAAAAACCTGCATGTAATTTCTTAACCACACACAATTCAGTTTAATCAGGTGCTAATACACTGCATGTTTGCCCTGTTAACCTGAATCAGATGCCAGACATGCACAAAGCATGTGCCAATAAACAGTAAACCTGGGCACAATTTATTCTTGTTAAACCTAAGCTGGTTTAAAGGACTAGTTCACTTCCTAAATAAACATTTCTTGATAATTTACTCACCCAACTGGCATCCAAAATGTTCATGTCTTTCTCTCTTCAGCCAAAAGAAATTGAGGTTTTTGAGGAAAACATTCCAGGATTTTTCTCCATTTAGTGGACTTCAATGGGAGTCAACAGGTTGAAGGTCCAAATTTGCAGTTTCGATGCAGCTTCAAAGGGCTCTACACAATCCCAATCGAGGTATAAGGGTGAAATGATTGGTCATTTTCTAAAATAAAAAAAGTTATTTTTTTAACCACAAATGCTCATCAAATATAAAGTCAAACACTCTTTACAAAAAAGGTAATAAAACAATGTCGTATGATTTTAAAGTTGGAGTTTTTCACCCAATCCTACCTTTTTGAACATAGTGCAAGATGAGCATTTGTGGTTAAAAAGTATATACATTTTTAGTATATACATCTTTTTTTAATAGAAAATAACACTTTCACTAGATAATACCCTTATTGCTCAGCTGAGATTGTGTAGAGTAGTGATGGGAAGTTTGACTCATTTTACTGACTTGTATCTTTGAGTCTTGTTTAGCAAAATAAATAAATCTTTTTTTGAGTCAATTTTAGCAAAATATAATTAAAATGTTACGTGTTACTTCCCTAACACATCTACTGCTTACACAAACATTGATCACACTACAAGAAAAAACTATAAAGCTATAAGAAACAGAAACGATTAATTAATTGTTTACCTGGGTCTTTAGTCTATGATTAGCTCACCTCACCTCTTATCTGACAGGTCTTCAAGTTTGAGTCGTTCATTCACCAGGTGACAGCCCCATAAGCTTAACCAGTGCAGTCTGAGCTGGAAAGAGAATTGACTAGTTCACCTTCGAGTCTTACAGTTTTTCGAGTCATTTGTTCATCACGTGACAGCCCCATAAACTTAAACAATGCAGTCTCAGCTGGAAAGAGAATTGATTAGTTCATCCTTTGATTCTTCGGATTTGAGTTGATCATTCATAGGTTCATCTCGAGTCTTCAGGTTTTTGGAGTCGTTCGTTCAACACGTGACCCCATAAGTTTAATCTATGCAGTCTGAGCAGGAAACCAAATTTGTTAGTTTGTCTCTCAAGTCTCTGTGTTTGAGTTGTTCTTTCATCACGTGACAGCCCAATAGGCTTAACCTATGCAGTCTGAGCTGGAAAGACAATTGATTAGTTTACCTTTCGAGTCTCAGGTTTGAGTCATTCGTTCATCATTACAGGGCTGTCACATGATGAAGGAAAGACATACGAAACTGAACAAATAACTCCCCGAGATGACTTGTTCTTCCCGAGTCACATTAAAGATTTGTTCAAAATGAACGAATCATTCAAAACAACCCATCACTAATGTAGAGCTCTTTGAAACTGCATTGAAACTGCAATTTGGACCTTCAACCCATGGGCCCATTGAAGTCCACTATATGGAGAAAAATCCTGGAATGTTTTCCTTAAAAACCTTAAGTTATTTTCGACTGACAATGGGCAGTCGTGGCCTAATTGTTAAAGAGTTGGACTTGTAACCTGAAGGTTGTGGTTCGAGTCTCAGATCCGGCAGGGATTGGCAGTGGTGAAGTAAATAACCAGTGCTCTTTCCACCCTCAATACCATGAGTGAGGTGAGACTCTAGAGCAAGGCACTGATTCCCCAACTGCTCCCCGACTTCTACAATAATATGGCTGCCCAGTGCTCCGGGTGTGTGTGTGTGTGTGTGTGTGTGTGTGTGTGTCTTCACTACTGTGTTTGGTACTTAACTGGGATAAATGCAGATCACAAATTCCGAGTATGGGTCACCATACTTGCCACCTGTCATGTCCTTTCCTTTAAAAGAAAGACATAAACATCTTGGATGACATGGGGGCGAGTAAATGATCAGAAAAGTTTGATTCTGGAAGTGAACTAATCCTTTAAGTTGGTCTTCTAGCTTGTTCAAGCTGACTGGTCTAAATGGTCTTGTAAAAACCAAACTAAAATGGCATGGTTGCTTCAGCAAATGCATTTTTTAATCATGTTTGCCTATGGGTTTAGTGTAGGCAGTACATTATTTTGAAATGCAATAGAGCACTAACCTTTTAGTGCCATTCGTTGGACATTTCTGAACTGCTGCGATATGTACAACAATCATCATAATAAAACGTTGCCAGATTTCAGATTCATCTGTTACAGATTAAAAAAAAAATGCTTTTAGTGCCACTCACTGGAGTCACAGAGTGTCGCAAAGAGGGTTGATGCTGTATCTCCAGAATTGCTGTGGCTCATTCCCAAAGTATTTTATATGTATCAGGGTGAACTCTGCACACTAATGGCACTAGATGCTTAAATGTTGAATAGAACTCTAGCTTAAACAAGAAAATAAATAATGAAGTGAGCTTAGCTTGTCCGCCTCTCAGAGGGGCTTAGGACCATGACAGAAGATCTGATAGATCTTAACTCATGCTTACCCATCTCTCTTGAGAGTCCTTCTGTGTTCTCCACTCTCTCTCTCTCTCTTGTGCTGGCTCATCTCTCCCTCTCTCCCATCTCAGAAGAGATTTTTGTTCTCTCTCCCAGCACGTCTTTCATCCTTCCTCTCCCACTCTCCTAAAGAAGTGTAAATTTATATAGGTTGTTTCTGTTTACAGAACATGACTGTTGAACATTGTGTCTATTATGCTGCTTCTATATAGGTTATGACTTCCAGTCCAGAATGCATTACAGGACATAGTATTAGATTTTTCAGTAGATCTGCACAATACATCATCAATTCAGGCTAACATCTGTTCTCAAGGACACCAGTTCATTCCTATTCCACAAAGTTATAGCTATTGACAGAATAGTGTTGCAAAAGATAGCATTTCCAATACAGCTTTGACCAAAAGCACATTGTGGTTCATGCTGGTAGCACATCATAAAATAGTAGCTTCTTGCTGGGCCAGTAATAGCAGGCGACAGTGCATCCTAAAGGACCACATCCATTTTGAATGACTACGGCAGATGATGTACGACACAGCTAACCTTATTTCTTTTCTGTTACTCAGGTACATTTACTGTGACGAAATTGACTTGAGTGCCGACACCGTACTGGCAACATTATACGCTGCTAAAAAGTACATAGTTCCGCACCTGGCACGAGCTTGTGTCAACTTCTTGGAAACAAGTTTGAGTGCAAAGAATGCATGCATTCTTCTATCTCAGAGCTGTCTGTTTGAAGAGCCAGACCTAACGCAACGCTGCTGGGAAGTCATTGACGCTCAAGCTGAGCTGGCACTTAAATCCGAGGGCTTTTGTGACATTGACGCTCAGACCTTGGAGAGCATCCTCCGACGGGAGACTCTGAACGCTAAGGAGATTGTAGTGTTTGAAGCGGCACTAAGCTGGGCGGAGGCCGAATGTCAGCGGAAGGAGATGAACACAACTATCGACAACAAACGCAAGGTGCTGGGCCAGTCCGTCTACCTGATCCGTATCCCAACCATGGGCCTTGATGATTTCGCGAATGGTGCTGCGCAATCAGGAGTGCTAACGTTAAACGAGACCAATGACATTTTTTTATGGTACACGGCGGCTAAGAAACCTGAGTTGCAGTTTGTCTGTCAACCTCGTAAGGGATTGACGCCACAAAAGTGCCACCGTTTTCAGTCGTGCGCCTACCGCAGCAACCAGTGGCGTTATCGCGGACGCTGCGACAGCATTCAATTTGCTGTCGACAAGCGAGTGTTTATCGCTGGTTTCGGGCTCTATGGCTCGAGCTGCGGATCTGCTGAGTACACCGCCAAGATTGAGCTCAAACGGCAAGGAGTGGTTCTGGGAACCAATCTTAGCAAGTACTTCTCAGATGGATCCAGCAACACCTTTCCAGTTTGGTTCGAGTATCCGGTTCAGATAGAGCCTGACACTTTCTACACGGCAAGCGTGGTTCTGGATGGAAATGAACTGAGTTATTTCGGACAAGAGGGTATGACGGAAGTTCAGTGTGGGAAGGTGACCTTCCAGTTTCAGTGCTCTTCGGACAGCACCAATGGCACAGGAGTGCAAGGAGGCCAAATTCCAGAGCTCATTTTCTATGCCTAAAAGTTTCTTTTGGGAACGCAAAAAAACTGCCCACCTTACCAGTGTGAAATAGCTTTACATTATGTAACAATATCTGTTTTTGTATTACATTGCAGAATTCAACTTCTCCAATGCTGCCAGCTCCGAGGCATAACAGGCATTACAATTGGCTTGTTTTGAGCTCTTAGTAGTTTTTCGGCGGCTGTCAAAGCGTGAACAGTTACACTGTATTTCCTCCTTGTCTTAAAAGTGAACTAAATATTTTATTTTGTGCTCTGCATAAAGCTGCACCTGTTTACAAGGGAAAATCTAATTTCAGTGGGATGGAAGTGGTTGTCACAGCCTAGCTCTTATCGTAATTGATTTAAAAATTTTGATTTGTTTAATTTGAGAGGGGACATTGTGCATTGTACAGTATATATTTAAATGTGTGAACTAAATTATATATAAATATACTATATTATCACTTCATGGCTTTATCTACTGTTTACAATGACTATGCCATGCTAGTGAATGCTTGCACATGTATATTGTAGCAATAGTGAACAAAATATTCAACGTCATGATAACAGTCTAACTTCAGTATTTCTCAACATCACGATTCAAGGCAATCAAGATACCTAACACCAAAGTTACCGTCACTATAACTACTTTTCGTTTAAATGTCATTATCAAGTATATATCACCTTAGACATAGTCACATAATTTAGATTTAGAAACATTCAGCCTCATAATGAGGAATTTAAACTATATGTGACCCTGGACCTAAAAATTATATGAAAACCAGTCATATGGGTACATTTTTCGAAATTGAGATTTATACATCACCTGAAATGTTACGACAGGACAATGTTTGGCAGAGATACAACTATTTGAAAATCAGGAATCTGGGGGTACAAATACATCAAAATATTGAGAAAATAGCCTTTAAAGTTGTCCAATTTAAGTCCTTGTTAATGCATATTACTAATCAAAAATGATATTAAGAATAAGCGATACAAACTTACATTTGCGAGCAAAATTCAGAACTGCGAGATACAAACATTTGCGAGAAAGGTCAGAAACGCAGCACTGAGGAAAATTCAGAACTGCAAGAAAAAAAATGAAGAATTAGTGCATTTGTGAGAAAAATTCAGAATTGCGAGAAAAAAATCTGAATTGTGAGATACAAACTTGCATTTGCGAGAAAAATTCAGAACTGCGAGATACAAACATTAGCAAGAAAAAGTCAGATTTGTGAGAAAAGTCAGAATTGCGAGAAAAAAGTCAGAATTGTGATACAAACTTGCATCTGCAAGAAAAAAAAAGTCAGAATTGCAAAATACAAACCCACATTGAGAATATTATTGCAATATTGAGAAAATCGCTATTGTCCAAATTAAGTTCTTAGCAATGCTAAGAACTTAATTTCACAAAATTGATCTTTAATTAATATCCTAATGATTTTTGGCATAACATTTTTTTTTTTTTTTTGATAAGTTTGACCCATACAATTTATTTTTGGCTATTGCAATTTACATGAAGATTTTTCGTGAATACATTGCTGGTTTTGTGGTCCATGGTCACATTTGTTTTGAGCATAAACAAATGTAGAGTTTGCACTGGAATAAACACTTTTCATTTTAGAGTTGAGATAGACATTACATTTAATGTTTTTTTTTTTTGTAAATGAAAACAAGTCTTTGACGGACAGATGCACAGTTCAATGGGTTTTTAATAAAAAAACTAGACATAACATTGGACTGTACATCTGTCTCAAACATTTTTCATTTTTGGAAGATTAAAGTGACAGACTAAAAATCAGTGGAATCTAATGTACAGTGCTTCATGCTGTATTATATTCAGCAGGATGAACATCCTAAGTATTTCTTACAATGTCTCTGTTCTCTAATGGATTCTATGAAACAACATTTAACACAGTTCACCACCAATATGTTTAACTCTTTCACATCAGTTTTGTAAGGAACTAACTGAACAAACACATATTACCACATTAGTTAATTCAGCTGAAATAACAGGTTACATATTCACAGGCACCACCATCACACAATGTGATGTTTTGGAATATTGTGTCATCATTTCCACCTCTATAAGTGTTGTGTTCATGCCTAATTAGCAGCATAATTAGCTGTCAGCAAACAAACCCGTCTTCACGCTTCTAAATGGGATGTTGTCAACTAACATTATATCACATATTTGTAAAGACAAGACATTTCAAGCATTTTATTTGTTCTGCATTGGGCTGTAATTACCAGCATTGTTGTTTTCCCCCATCTTATTTTCATTAAGCTGTCAAAAGCAGCAAGAATGCAGAACGCTAATTCTATTCCCTGCTGAACTTTTAGTGACAGACATAATAGCGATGAGCAGAAAACAAATAATTGCTCTTTAAAGGAATGACCAGTCACATTTCACTGACACAATATAATACAGCTTTCATTTTTTTTTCTCCTAATTTTACAGGGCATGAGAGCAGAATATTTGTTCTGTGAATCAAGTTGAAACACTAAGGTTATGTAGAGCTCCAATAAGTTGCACTTTTAAATGTGCTTGAACATCAATGTTTATACAGTACATTTAAATTAACTGTGCCATGTTATTGACTTTTGTGTGTTGAGATTTTAACATTTTTTTTCTTCATCACATGAGCTACTTTAATCTTTGTGCACTACTTAGAAGAGGTCATTGATGGAGCTTGCTGTGTGTCTATGATGAACACTTCTGTGAATGTGTATAAAGCATATGTTTGTGTGTTACAGTACAGAGAGACTTATGAATGTGTATGATAGTCGAACATGCAAATAAACTGAACAAGCAGTTCTATTATGACATCAAGAGTGATTTCTATTAGTTCTTTTTAGTAAACTAGTTTTTAGACTGTTTTTTGATGATTATTTTATCAACCATAGCCTACATCTTTCTCTTTTAGCAGTCTGCTAAAGATTTGATCCATTAGATATGGAGGCCTAAATAAAGCTCATGGGTACACATTTCATCATAAATGGTTACAAATAAGGCATGCAAAGTGCTAGAAACATACTTCTATATTCAGCATAAATAACATATACAGGCTATAAATAATAAGCAGATGCTTAGAATGTAAGACGGCAGAGCCACAGAATGTCAAACGAAAATATATATATTTAAAAAAAGCTAGAATGCAGCGCAAAATACTGTGTGACATAGTTTTGGAAACATTTAAAGCAATAGTTCACCCAAAAATGTAAAGTTGCTAAAAATGTACTCACCCTCAGGCTACCCAAGCTGTTTTACTGAAGAAAGCAACAGTTAAAACAAAGTTAAAAACGTCTGTTTAAAAATTGGGTTGTTACATTCTTAAAAATCAAGGTGCTTTACAATGCCATAGAAGAACCTTTTTTGTCTAAATGGTTCCAAAAAGAACCTTAAACATCTGAAGAATCTTTGTTTCACAAAGATTTTAAAAAGGTAAGAAAGAGATGGTTCTTCTATGGCATTGCTGTGAAGAACCTTTTAAAGCACCTTTATTTTTAAGAGTGTACAAACATGAGTCAGAATTGAGAGATACAAACTCGCATTTGTGAGAAAAAAAGTCACTTGCGAGAAAAAAAAATGTGTGAGATACAAACTCGCATTTGCGAGAAATGTCAGAATCGTAAGATACAAACTCGCATTTTCAAGCAAAAAGTCAGAATTGCGAGATACAAACTCGCATTTGGAGAAAAAAGAATTGTGATATACAAACTCGCATTTGCGAGAAATCAGAATTGCGAGACAAACTCACATTTGCGAGAAATGTCAGAATCGTAAGATACAAACTCGCATTTTCAAGCAAAAAGTCAGAATTGCGAGATACAAACTCGCATTTGGAGAAAAAATAATCGCGATATACAAACTCGCATTTGCAAGAAAAAAGAATTGTGATATACAAACTCGCATTTGCGAGAAATCAGAATTGCGAGACAAACTCACATTTGCGAGAAATGTCAGAATTGTAAGACAAACTCGCATTTGTGAGAAAAAAATGCAATATACAAACTCGCATTTGCAAAAAAAAGAATTGCGAGATACGAACTCACATTTGTGAGAAAGAATTGCGATATATAAACTCGCATTTGTGAGAAAAAAAATTGCGAGATTCAAACTCGCATTTGCGAGAAATCAAAATTGCGAGACAAACTCACATTTGCGAGAAATGTCAGAATTTTAAGATACAATCTCGCATTTGCAAGAAAAAGTCAGAATTGCGAGATACAAACTTGCATTTGGAGAAAAAAAAGTCACTTGCGAGAAAAAAAATGTGTTAGATACAAACTCGCATTTGCGAGAAATGTCAGAATCGTAAGATACAAACTCGCATTTTCAAGCAAAAAGTCAGAATTGTGAGATACAAACTCGCATTTGGAGAAAAAATAATCGCGATATACAAACTCGCATTTGCAAGAAAAAAGAATTGTGATATACAAACTCGCATTTGGGAGAAAAAATTGCGATATACAAACTCGCATTTTCAAGAAAAAAGAATTGCGAGATACGAACTCACATTTGTGAGAAAGAATTGCGATATATAAACTCGCATTTGTGAGAAAAAAAATTGCGAGATTCAAACTCGCATTTGCGAGAAATCAAAATTGCGAGACAAACTCACATTTGCGAGAAATGTCAGAATTTTAAGATACAATCTCGCATTTGCAAGAAAAAGTCAGAATTGCGAGATACAAACTTGCATTTGGAGAAAAAAAAGTCACTTGCGAGAAAAAAAATGTGTTAGATACAAACTCGCATTTGCGAGAAATGTCAGAATCGTAAGATACAAACTCGCATTTTCAAGCAAAAAGTCAGAATTGTGAGATACAAACTCGCATTTGGAGAAAAAATAATCGCGATATACAAACTCGCATTTGCAAGAAAAAAGAATTGTGATATACAAACTCGCATTTGGGAGAAAAAATTGCGATATACAAACTCGCATTTTCAAGAAAAAAAATGCGATATACAAACTCGCATTTGCAAGAAAAAAAATGCGATATACAAACTCGCATTTGCAAGAAAAAGTCAGAATTGCGAGATACAAACTCGCATTTGCAAGAAATGTCAGAATTGTGAGATACAAACTTACATTTGCGAGAAAAACAGTCAGAATTGTGAGATAAAAAACATGTTGCTTTTTACTTTAGAGGTCGATGAGCTCGAGTTGTGTTGATTACTTTTGGATTATTGTGACTTTTTTCCTGTGTAGACTCTAATTCTAATAGCACCCATTCACTGCGGAGGATTTATTGTTGAGCAAGTGATGTTATGCTAAATTTCTCCAAATCTGTTATGATGACAGAACAAACTAATCTACATCTTAGATGGCCTGAGGATGAGTACATTTTTAAGCAAATCTTCATACTATTCTCTTAATATCAAATGTAGATGTTTTCCAACAGCATTCAGTATTATACAAAGTCTGTCATGATCACTAGGAATATGAACTTTGATCAAATTTCACACAGTATGTTGTGGGACTAAACATTTCTGAGTAATTCTTTATTACCCTGTTGCTGATATGCGCATGCAATATTTTTAATTGCCCACAAAGGCAGCGAAAGGCTCGCCTCTGTAAGGAGCCTGGTGTGCTGGGTTTACACACTGTCAAAGCCGTCCCCAGCAAATGCAGATATGATATATTGAGCTCGAAATTACAGTTCAGTCAGCTAGCAGAGGAAAAAACAGAAAAGAAATATGTAATGGAGGATGGAAGAAATGGACAAAACATGTGGCTCTTTGCAGTACAGCATTTATCTTTATAACTATACTGGATGTTATCAGTTACAGTGGAAGCCATGGGATATTTGTAGAATCACTTTACAGCTTATGATAAAACTAACCCTAGTGTCCCAGACCACTATTCATCACAGTGGAGTATATATGTGCTCCTCTACACTGTGCATCTGGATGGGTGCCATAATGCTTTTACAGAACCTTCAATCGTTATTTTTGAATAACTGGCATGGTCAGTAAAAATCTACACCAACTCTTTTTGTTGGGAAAAAAAACTGACATTGACTTATTAAGGAATAGTTCACCACCACCAAAAACATGGTTACTTTTTCGCTGTAAAAAATGTCTAGTTTTCCAGTAAAAATATCTAAACAATATTAAATCGATATACATTTAATTAAGCAAAACAACATTTTCATTAGATATTAAGTCCTGATAAAAAAAGTAAAAGTAAAGTTTTACATTAATCAAGTAATGACTATCTCACAATTCAAACGTTTTTTTTGCAAATGAGTTTACATCCCCCAAAATTGCATGATAGAATTGCAACTTTGTATCTCAGAATTGCAAGTTTGTGAGATATAAACTTTTTTATATCTAGCAATTGTGACTTTTTTTCTTAGAAGTACAAGTTTATATCTTGCAATCCTGACTTTATAACAGACAATTGAGAGTTATTAAAGAAATCAGAAATAGATATAGATATAACGTGATATAAACTCGCAATTCTGAGAACATGGCAGTCTTTTTTCCACCTCAAAATTGGACTTTACTTAGAATTGCGAGATATAAACTTGCTATTGTGAGAAAAAAGTCAGAATTGTGAGATACAAACTCGCATTTGTGAGAAAAGTCAGAATTGCAAGATACAAATTTGCATTTGCAAGAAAAGTCAAAATTGCGAGATAAACTTGCATTTGTGAGTAAAAATGTCAGAATTGTGAGATAAACTTGCATTTGTGAGAAAAGTCAGAATTGTGAGATAAACTTGCATTTGTGAGTAAAAAAAGTCAGAAATGTGAGAAACTTGCATTTGCGAGAAAAAAAATCTGAATTGCGAGATACAAACTCGCATTTGCGAGAAATGTCATAATTGTAAGATACAAACTTGCATTTGTGAGAAAAGTCAGAATTGCAAGATACAAACTTGCATTTGCGAGAAAAGTCAGAATTGCGAGATACAAACTTGCATTTGCGAGAAAAATCAGAATTGCGAGATAAACTTGCATTTGTGAGTAAAAAAAGTCAGAATTGTGAGATAAACTTGCATTTGCGAGAAAAAAAATCTGAATTGCGAGATACAAACTTGCATTTGCGAGAAATGTCATAATTGTAAGATACAAACTTGCATTTGTGAGAAAAGTCAGAATTGCAAGATACAAACTTGCATTTGCGAGAAAAATCAGAATTGCGAGATAAACTTGCATTTGTGAGTAAAAAAGTCAGAATTGTGAGATAAACTTGCATTTGTGAGTAAAAAAAGTCAGAATTGTGAGATAAACTTGCATTTGCGAGAAAAAAAATCTGAATTGCGAGATACAAACTCGCATTTGCGAGAAATGTCATAATTGTAAGATACAAACTTGCATTTGTGAGAAAAGTCAGAATTGTAAGATACAAACTCGCATTTGCGAGAAATGTCATAATTGTAAGATACAAACTTGCATTTGCAAGAAAAGCCAGAATTGCGAGATAAACTTGCATTTGTGAGTAAAAAAGTCAGAATTGCGAGATAAACTTGCATTTGTGAGAAAAGTCAGAATTGCGAGATACAAACTTGCATTTGTGAGAAAAGTCAGAATTGCGAGATACAAACTTGCATTTGCGAGAAAAGTCAGAATTGCGAGATACAAACTTGCATTTGTGAGAAAAGTCAGAATTGCGAGATACAAACTTGCATTTGCGAGAAAAGTCAGAATTGCGAGATACAGATTTGCATTTGCGAGAAAAGTCAGAATTGCGAGATACAAACTTGCATTTGCGAGAAAAGTCAGAATTGCGAGATAAACTTGCATTTGCGAGAAAAGTCAGAATTGCAAGATACAAACTCACATTTACAAGAAAAGTCAGAATTGCGAGATAAACTTGCATTTGTGAGTAAAAAAGTCAGAATTGTGAGATAAACTTGCATTTGCGAGAAAAAAAATCTGAATTGCGAGATACAAACTCACATTTGCGAGAAATGTCATAATTGTAAGATACAAACTCGCATTTGTGAGAAAAGTCAGAATTGCAAGATACAAACTTGCATTTGCGAGAAAAGTCAGAATTGCGAGATACTCACATTCGCAAGAAAAAAGTCAGAATTGTGAGATACAAACTCACATTGCCGAGAAAAGTCAGAATTGTGAGATACAAACTCGCATTTGCAAGAAAAAAAATTGCGAGATACAAACTTGCATTTGCGAGAAGTCAGAATTGCAAGATACAAACTCACATTGGCGAGAAAAGTCAGAATTGCGAGATACAAACTTGCATTTGTGAGAAAAGTCAGAATTGCGAGATACAAACTTGCATTTGCGAGAAAAGTCAGAATTGCGAGATACAAACTTGCATTTGCGAGAAAAGTCAGAATTGCGAGATACAAACTTGCATTTGTGAGAAAAGTCAGAATTGCGAGATACAAACTTGCATTTGCGAGAAGTCAGAATAGCAAGATACAAACTTGCATTTGTGAGAAAAGTCAGAATTGCGAGATACAAACTTGCATTTGTGAGAAAAGTCAGAATTGCGAGATACAAACTTGCATTTGCGAGAAAAGTCAGAATTGCGAGATACAAACTTGCATTTGTGAGAAAAGTCAGAATTGCGAGATACAAACTTGCATTTGTGAGAAAAGTCAGAATTGCGAGATACAAACTTGCATTTGTGAGAAAAGTCAGAATTGCGAGATACAAACTTGCATTTGCGAGAAAAGTCAGAATTGCGAGATACAAACTTGCATTTGCAAGAAAAGTCAGAATTGCGAGATACAAACTTGCATTTGCGAGAAAAGTCAGAATTGCGAGATAAACTTGCATTTGCGAGAAAAGTCAGAATTGCAAGATACAAACTCACATTTACAAGAAAAGTCAGAATTGCAAGATAAACTCACATTTGCAAGAAAAAAGTCAGAATTGTGAGATACAAACCTGCATGTGTGAGAAAAGTCACAATTGCAAGATACAAACTTGCATTTGCGAGAGAAAAAAATTGTGATACAAACTCGCATTTGCGAGAAATGTCAGAATTGTGAGATGCAAATTCGCATTTGCAAGAAAAAGTCAGAATTGCGAGATACAAACTTGCATTTGTGAGAAAAGTCAGAATTGCGAGAAACAAACTCACATTTACAAGAAAAGGTCAGAACTGCAAATTGTTTTTAACTCACAGACCTGTTTTTATCTTGCAATTCTGACTTTCTCTCTCGCTCCCTCTCTCTATATGTATATATTTATGTCAACAAAATTAACATTAATATAGGCACTGCGTCCATTGTGCCCACCATGTATTATCAAAGACGATAGTTGTCACATGTAATCACGATTTCTACTTTCAAATATTTTTGACCTGACTTGAATGCATAAGATGCAGATTTTTGCTTTTATATGCTACAAGCAAATGTGGTCCAACTGTTTAATGAATTCTTAACTTTTTCATTACCTCTCAGCATGCCATTAACCCAGCATCTAAACTTAGCGTCTGTCTCATTTTAATCTGCACCCTTACATATTGCCTTTTCATCTACCAGATCATATTTCTCATGAAGGTCTGTGCAGCCAAGCTTTTATTAATGCTAACCACGGTTTCATCAAGCCACTTGTTTCGCCATGTACCGTTTATTAGAAAGCCGCTTTCCCCCGAGCGGGCCATCACCATGAAGAGGTGTGTTCAAAGCCATCTTGTCAGAGCCTCCATTTACCACACCTCCAGTGATCAATACTCCGTCCGTAGATTTCTTTTGTAAGAACTCTCAAAAGGACAGTAACCAGCCTCAGTGGATCGAGAAAATGGAGCGAGTAATTTGGTGAGCTTTGATTGTTGGGGCTACATGGCGTTTTTGATTACCTCTGAATAGGTTCTCAGATGAGTTCAGGATTGTTAAATGGCTGCGTATAAACAGATCAATAGGCTGTCATGTCAATCAGCAGACTTTCATTTGGAATTAGTCTCAAGAACTAATTCTTTGCTGCTAACTTCGACAGACTCATTCTGATAAAGTGTTAGAGCGTACAAGTCACGTATTTTGAGTTTTTCATTGGTGTCTTTGAAGTGATTCATGCATCTTATATAGATTTTAAGATGATGGTGCTGACACATTTTTTAATACAAGAAAAAGTACAACGTTTAAGATTTAGGAAGAAATATGGTCTTTTCCTCAGCTGCCAAACGCATATGCTTTTGGTTGCATGCATGAAAGCACTTCACCTCAATAAAAAGTCTATAAAATACTCTCTCATCTCATTTAGGGGGGAGTATATCCTCATTTAATGCAACAAAGTTATAGCCGTAGTAATTGTTCTGCACTGGGTCAATTTAGATGATCTTTTGAACCATACATTTCATAAAGCATCATTAAAAATTCATTACACTGCTTCTGCAAACAGCAGACAGTATTAATGCTCATTTTTATCTAATGTGACAATGTATTATGAACCATAGCGTAATACATTTATTTCACGCAAGGTTTCTTTTCAACTGCACAAGGCTAGAGATTACTTTCTGACAAGAGCTACTCAAAATACACTAGAAGGCTGGAGAAATCCCTGGAAAGGGCTTTTTTTCTAGAGGCATGTCCACGCTGGCTTGTTCTTTGTCACAAAATGTCTAGTAGCCCAGCTAGAGAATCTGGTGTGGATTGACCTTTTCAGTACATAATGCAGAGACAGTAATAACCACTTGAGTATCTGCTTCAAGCAACTCAGATAGTCCTAAATCCCAGAAACCAGGGTGGGAGTGCTCTCAGAATCCTGCCCTCATGATGAAAGGACACAGACTTTGAAAATACCCTATTTCATAGTGGCAATTTTACATAAACAATTTCCATTCAAATAGGCTACTTTTCAGATATTTGTATATTAAAAAAAATTGTATATTAAAAATGTTGCTGTGCAAATGTTTCCACCCTTTTTCCCTCTCAAATAAAAAAAAAAAATGTACTTTGTGTGCACAAAATCGCTTGCTTGTTCCGGACCAAAAAAAGTGAATGTATTTATGGGTGAGTCATTGAATCATTACCTCAACTGATTCATTCAAAACTGCTGATTCATTCAAGAACGAAACAAGTGACCGTCTTTATCAAACGATTTGCTGAATGAATGATTTATTGACTCATTCATAATACTATATATATATTTAAAGACAAAACGCCACTACTGTTTTAAAGTATGTTACTGAATGATAACTTCTTGTGTAAAGGAGTGTCATGTAAAACTATATCACAATGAGAAAGTGACACCCTTGCGATATTTATATACAACATGATAGGAATATACACTGCCATTCAAGTAAGATTTTTAATGTTTTTTAAAGAATAATCTAATGCTCATCAATGCTGCATTTACTTATCAAAAATACAGAAAAAAAAAATAATATTGTAAAATTTTACAGTTTTCAGTTAGTTAAAAAATGGTTTTCTATTTTAATATATTTTAAATATATTGTATTACTATATTCTTCAGTGTCACATGATACTTCAGAAATCATTCTAATATGTTGATTTATTACTTTTTTCAATGTTGGAAAGAGTTAATATAGTACCGTTTAATTTGGAACTTGTGATACATATTTTTAGGATTCTTTGATGAATAAAAAGTTAAAAAGAACAGTGTTTATTTAAAATAGAAATCTTTTCTATCAATGTAAATCTTTGCTGTCATCTTTCATCAATTTAAAACATCCTTGGTGAATGAAAGAATAAATTTCTTTCAAAAACAAGAAAGAATAAAAATTAACTGACCCCAAACTTTTAAACGGTAGCTTATATTGTTACAAAAAATGTATTTGAAATAAATGCTGTTCTTTTCAACGCATTTATTAGAAAATGCTGAACAACAAAATATTAAGCAGCACACGTGTTTTCAACCATAATAAATCAGCATATTCTTTATGATTATGTGACATTTAAGACCGAAGTAATGATGCTTAAAATTTAGCATGGCATCACAGAATTAAATTACATTTTAAAATATATTCACATAGAAAACAGTTATTTTGCATTGAAATAATATTTCACAATATTACAGTTTTTCTGGATTTTTAATCAAATAAATGCAGCCTTGATGAGCATTAAAAAAACCTTCTTTTGAATTCATTAAAATCTTACTGATTCCAAATCAGTATATGTACTATGTATACACTGTTTCCTAATCAGTATATATAGTGAGTAAAGAATTTATTTTCTCTTCAGGAGTGCATGAGACCAGATAGACGGACTATTTTTTTTTCCATTTTCATTTATAACCCAGCTATTTTTTCCCCTGTCTTGTTAGTGACGGTAAAAGACCACGCTAAAGGGCAAAACTGTTGAAACACTGTAGGTGCTGACAAGATAAATGTTTCATGTTCTCAATTAAAAGAACACACACTTGTTTGTTCACATGCAGTGAAGAAAATCATTTATCTTTCGCAGCCAATTTTGGTCACAGGCATGTAAGATACATTTCGGATTTCAGATGAAGTCTGAAATCTGTCAGTCAAGGTCATTTTTCATTTAGGCTGGTGGAGCAACTGCAGGTAGCAGATTGACTTTGTCATCATTTTTTTGTGTGTGCGCTTTTCCATTCTGAAACAACTTATTCATGCTGCTCACCAACCCAGGGGTGTAGCTTATTTGAATATAAAGTAGATAACATTCCATCTTTAAAAAAAATCTCTCTAATCTGAAATAGCAAATGTAGCTTAAGCCCAATATTTCGTGGCACTTTTCTGCAGAGAAAAAGAATAATTTTATTATAACCCTTACAAATCTCACATCAGTATTTAAACGCATGTGTCTCTATATGCTGTATTTCTTGGTGATTTAGTTATTCTTCCTTTTCTTTTTTTCCCATTTTAAAAATACCTTTATCTAAAATAGTAACTTAACCACAGGAACTAGAACAGGTCATTTCTATTCCTCCAACAATTATCTCCTCCCTACTCACACCAAAGCATCAATTTCCTCATTATAAGAAATAAAACCTACCTAATCTCTCTCACACATGGCTTTTATCTTGCAGATGTATTAGTCTGCTATCAACCGACCCTATGAAGCCCTACATTGACTAACACATGATAAATGAAAACAATCAAACAATCACACCTAAAACATCTCGCCTTTAGATGTTAACTCAGAGAACATAGATTTGTCTGATTATGTTTAGAAGAGAGAATTTCAGTGGACTAATTCAAATGATCGCCAACCTAATGCTCTCAAAGATCAATGGATCCAAGAAGCAATTACACTAATGCAGCACACTGGAAACTAAAATCCCCTGCTACCTGCGCACGACATCTGATCTAGAATCTTCTGTTTGTTCTTTTAGATTCGATGATGTAAATCGATATTTAACTGTCCATTATACTGCATAATCAAAATATGTTTAAATGTATCCCTGTTACATATTGGAAAATCTAGCTTTAAATGGTAAACTGCGTTGGTAGAAGGTTGCAAGCATTGTAGAGCAACTAGAAACCACCTACTATATAAAATGCAGCTAACACAGCCTATTATTCCTATATTTTCATTACTTTGTATTTACAGATGTGCCAGTTTCTCTTAACTAGTCAGGATGGACTGAAAAAAAAAAACCTTAGGCTTTGTCATGTAACGCATAATGAAAAAACTGTAGTGTGTATAGCCGGGGTGTGTGTGTGTGTGTGTGTGTGTGTGTGTGTGTGTGTGTGTGTGTGTCTGAGGTGAATGTAAGGGTAAAATTGCTTTATCCACTATTGAATGAGTGTAGGTTTTACTCACAGATTGTGCTGCCTCTGAGACACGTTTCTAATGACTAATTTAGAGGGTTTGTGGTTTTGAAATGGGGGTTGGAAATGTTAATTTGCTAATATTGATCAGAGGTAAAGAGAAAGACTTAGAGAAAAAACAGAGTGAGAGAGAAGCCAAGGCTTTTACGGATGCTAGCGACGTCGATACTGAAACCTTTCTCACAGTCTCTTTATGCACAGTTTCCCTTAATAGCACAGAAATGTCAGGTTTAGTCATACATGAAACATAAGTATTGGCTATTTGGAGATGTATATAGATGTCTGAGATATGATTCATTATCTGAAAAGACAAATTGGAAAAAGGGTGATTGTTGTGTTCAACAAGAACTTCAGACAGATTAAATATTCCATGAAATTGCTTTGAAATGCCAAGCTTCTTTCCTCGGTTGATGTACTTCCTGTTGAAACAGTAGGTTTAGGCACATAGAACTACATAAATAGTCATCTATCTATCTATCTATCTAAATTTTTTTAACTTATATTTTCTAATATATTACTGTATATACAGTCAAACCAAAATTTATTCAGACACCTTCAATATTTCTTACATTATCAGTTTATTCGCTTTAGTTTAGAAAATGGTAATAAAATATGACAAGAACTCAGCGTTAAACTGTGTTAGAACAAATTCATTTTGATAATGTCAGTTAACTTTAGTAGAAAGGTATGTAATGGATTTCAATCAACCAAAAATTCATACTAAATAAATGTTAGTATGACAATATTTACACGACTATCAATACTTTTGACCAATTACCAAGAAATGCTTCATTTTGTTCAGTCTGTGGTATAAAAAGGTCACATTAGCAATTAAAGAAAAAACACTTAAGCAAAGAAATTGTCAGGTCAATAATTTCTGGTCGAAATTTGTATAAATTTTACTGGTAGTTCACTGTATAAAGAATTTTTGGGTATAATATGTCACAGTTTACTTTATTTTGCCATCCTCACTTACATAAATAAACTATAGTGTCTAGTGTCCTGCACCCACTAATAAAAAAATATCAAAGATTATATCTGGTGTCTGAATAACTTTTGATTTGACTGTATATATTGTTAAATTCAGATGTATTAGCCTCCTTGGTAAATAGCAGCAAAGGAGGCTGTGAAAATAAATCTGTACTGTTTATCCTTTTGATCTTTCATTAAAAAACCCCCACAAAAATCTAAACTTTCACTGAAGTCACATAATGAAAGAAATGTTTTTTTTTCCAATACACGTTGGACACAATTATACGGAAAGACTCAGGGCTGTTATCCTGACAAATGGAGGTTGCAAAAAGTACTTTTTTTAAATGTAAAAAAAAAAGTGCATTTGATGAGGTTGCGATCGCTTTCGAATTTTAAACAAACGGACTAAATGTCACATTACATTTACAGGCCAATCAATTCAAATGAAATTTTCAGCCCGTTTTTCTTTTTTTTTAAGGTTTGTCACCTTTATTGCACAATTAAGGCCCACATAGAATGAAATCTGAGATTCTATCTCTTTTCTCTGTTTATTTATTCATTGTGAGCGGGCGGTGGTAAATCGTCTCGAGAGGCAGTGGGCGGACACGCAACCTGGCTTTATGTAAGATTATCTTTGCTATTACCAAGCACGACAGCTTCAAATAGATCAATATGACAGGGATTTCTGAGGAGGAAAACATCCCAGGCCGAGAGAAAATTAGGATTTCACTTTGGATATATTTCTTGGAACATAGTTGTTATGACCCTTGGTGTCACAGTAGATTATCTCTAACAGTCATGCATAGGTTTCTCTCCGACTGCCAAACAGCATATCTGTCATGTTCAGACTATCATTACACTGTCTGCCTCGATATTTTCACTCACAATAAGTATCATGTTTACCAACTCTGACTGTTTGCTATCAATAGCTGCAATATATGCTTAGGATATTATCTTGTGTACTGCAAGGGGAATCGCTATTTACTTCCCAAGCTGAGAGATGAATCTGTAGGTGATGCACTATGCTAATCTGCATTCTCTTGGAAAGCCTGCCTCTATATACCTGTCATATTTTGCCATAATGGTGAGACGTGATCAAAACCCTGGATGCTGGCAACAACACACACAGAAAGAAGGGCTGAGCAGAGCACTTTTTTTTTAAAGCCAAGGCTCTTTAAATCAGCCGTGCAAGTCTGCTCTGAGTCCTTAAAGTCAGCCCAGAGCCATGAAAGCAGCGAATCAGAAGCGCCGTGTCCCAGGGGCCCCGTATAAAGATGCTAAGCTAACTAAACAGGATCTGGGAGCTGCTGAAAAAAAGACATAAACCGAAAGAAAACACTAATGCCTGACACACAACACACAATCTAAGCTGCTCTCTGTCTCTCGGTCTCCATATTGCAAGTTGTTACTGTGCATGTATTCATACAAAGACGCTGCTTTGGAACATCATGTTGTTTGTAGACAATTTTGCATTATCTGAATTTAAAGGGGTCATCGGATGCCCATTTTCCACAAGTTGATAATTCTTTAGGGTCTTAATGAAGTGTCTATAAACATACTTTGGATTAAATTTCTCAATTGTAGTGTAATACACCCTTTTTACCTTGTCAAAAACAGCCCTGTTCACAGCGAGACGTTACAGTGCATGTCCCTTTAAATGATAATGAGCTCTGATACTCACTTCTTTTGTAGGTGAAGTTGGATCACGGATGATTTGGTGAACATAGACGCATTTAGGTAGATCGGCGGGCGCATTCCCTTCAAAAACGAAAAGAACGTTAATCATCTCCGTCTTCAGCGGCTCAGATGTCGGGAGTAATGCCGCGTTCCAGGCAACCCGTAACCCGTGTTTTTCCAACCTTCTACCAGTGAAAGTGCACCCGAACGGCAGTCAAACCCGTGACTTCCCACTCGTGAACTCGTACTAGATCGATGTACTCCCAGTTACGAGTTCTGACGTAACATAGCCCGCGAAACAACAATGTCAGCCCTAATGGGTGCGGTGTTTATGCAAGTAGTACACGGTGGAAAAATAGAGCTTAGGACAATATAACGTTGCAATCAAATTAATAATAAAATAAAAATAATAATAATAATTCATAAATGTGCCCAGGCAGTTTGGCGTGACTTGCCTGGAACGCTACAAAGTCGTGAGTCGTGGTTTGAAGTGGTGATTTACCAGTTTAAAAACCTGCCTGGAACGCAGCATAAATGACGACTGCTATGTTCATTATTATATACAACAACAAAACACCTCAATCACTTAATCTGAGACATTCTTGTCTACCCCTGCTCCAGCATAGATACAATGGCAGTTCACAACTCACTCAGGATGGGTCTAAGGTAAGACGGTCATGTCAATCAACAAATGTGGAAGAGGCCTGTGCAGAACTACATCATTCTGCCAGGAATTTTTTAGAACAGCCTGGTTTGAGAAAGTAATTATTATTGGGGATTTAAAAAAAAAAAAAAGCACTGGATGGATTTTATCATTATATGGTGGTTGTGTACACACACTGCCAACACACATTTATATTCAAACAACAAAAAAATTAATTTTGCAACTGATGACCTCTTTAAGAATTTCAAAAAAAAGAATTTAAGAATGAAGTTCTTTCCAGTTAATAAATTGGATTTTGAATTTAAAATGGAATTTTAGAAGATGAATTAGAATGATGGGAAGGGCAATTTACAGAATTCATTAAAAAATTTCAACACCGTCACAAACATACTGTTTTTCCTTGGTCCAAATTGTGTGTCAAAACATGAATGAGTTAAAACATTAGTTAATTAAACAATTCACTTTGACTAATTGTGCAATTCTAAATTTACAAAGTAAAATTCTCAACTCAATTAAGAGTACAGTTCACCCAACAAGGAAAATTTGCAGATTTTTGCTTCACAAGATATTAATAGTCATGTCGTTTACTTGTGGAATATTGTGATGTTTTAATCAGCTGTTTAGACTCTCATTCTGACAGCACCCATTCACTGCAGAGGATCCATTGGTGAGCAAGTATAATGCGGAATTTCTCCAAATCTGCTCCGATGAACAAACTCTTCTAGATCTTGGATGGCCTGAGAATGAGATTTGGCAAACTTTTAGTTTTGGGTAAACTATGCCTTCAAATACTGTCAAAATTATCCAAGTGAGCCATCAAAAGAGATTTTAACCATGCCATTCCACAAAATGTTTATAAAATAAAAAAAATGAATACGAATGTAAAATATAACTCAGTCTAAGAATTATGTACAGGTACATCTCAATAAATTAGAATGTTGTGGAAAAGTTCATTTATTTTAGTAATTCAACTCAAATTGTGAAACTCGTGTATTAAATAAATTCAATGCACATAGACTGAAGTAGTTTAAGTCTTAGGTTCTTTTAATTGTAATGATTTGGCTCACATTTAACAAAAACCCACCAATTCACTCTCTCAACAAATTCGAATACTTCGTAAGGCCAATAAAAAAACATTTTTAGTGAATTGTTGGCCTTCTGGAAAGTATGTTCATTTACTGTATATGTACTTAATACTTGGTAGGGGCTACTTTTGCTTTAATTACTGCCTCAATTCGGCATGGCATGGAGGTGATCAGTCTGTGACACCGCTGAGATGGTGTGGGACCCGGGTTTCTTTGACAGTGGCTTTCAGCTCATCTGCATTTTGGTCGCTTGTTTCTCATATTCCCCTTGACAAGACCCCATAGATTCTCCAAGGGGTTCAGGTCTGGTGAGTTTGCTGGCCAATCAAGCACACCAACACCATGGTCATTTAACCAACTTTTGGTGCTTTTGGCAGTGTGGGCAGGTGCCAAATCGTGCTGGAAAATGAAATCAGCATCTTTAAAAGGCTGGTCAGCAGAAGGAAGCATGAAGTGCTCTAAAATTTCACCCAAATTCTTGAATCGATTTTGCTTGATTTTGCAAAGCTGCAGTTTTCTCGGTTGGTTGTGCATCTTTTTCTTCCACTCAACTCTCTATTAACATGCTTGGATACAGCACTCTGTGAACAGCCAGCTTCTTTGGCAATGAATGTTTGTGGCTTACCCTCCTTGTGAAGGGTGTCAATGATTGTCTTCTGGACAACTGTCAGATCAGCAGTCTTCCCAATGATTGTGTAGCCTAGTCAACCAAAATGAGAGACCATTTTGAAGGCTCAGGAAAACTTTGCAGGTGTTTTGAATTGATTCGCTGATGTTAATGTCACCATATTCTATTTTGTTGAGATAGTAAATTGGTGTTTTTTTTGTTAAATGTGAGCCAAATCATCACAATTAAAAGAACCAAAGATTTAAACTACTTCAGTCTGTGTGCATTGAATTTATTTAATACATGAGTTTCACAATTTGAGTTGAATTACTGAAATAAACTAACTTTTCCATGACATTATAATTTATTGAGATGCACCTGTATATAAATTATGTCTACTTCTTTAAATTTAGATCCACATCCAGCTACTTCAGTTCAAATTCAGGAAACTAATTCTAATTTAAAAGGGCATTCTGAAATCAATTCTGGATGGCATTCTCAGCCACTAGAGCTTTGTAATATGACAGTCAAGCACAAAAACAAATACAATGATGAATATGATGCTCTTTTGTGATGATATGCAGTGAATAACTGACCTCAATTATCTGAGCGACTATGGACAGCAAATGTAAAATCCAGAGCATGCTGAAGCTTAACAACACTTTTACCCAGGCTAAAGATGGCATAAGCTCTGGAAAATACCAAAACCTAATTAGTGGTAATGGAAAATACGCTTTATTGCCCTGTGCTGATGGAGATGAATGGCGTACCACACAGTGAGATTATTCAAACTGATTGCCTTTCTCGTTCGCATTCAGCACAACTTGAATGGCTTAGCACAAAATCACACACTGACAGGTGAATGCTTTTACTTATTGTATGTTTATCAGCCATATTCATCTTATTGTTTGGCACCAGCAGGCTGTTTAGTCTCAGGAAAACATCATCTCTCCAAAAGCCATTCTTTTGTGTCTGAGAGAGAGGCTGAAGAAATGAATGTCACTTAGAATAGGAGTCAGCACAATTTCACAACACCGGCATAATGTGTTTTTTGGCCCCTCCACCTACACACAACGTGCACAGAATTCCAAGCTACTCAATACATGTTTCCTCTCTTTAACTGACCAGGATGATACTTGGGATATTAGCCTGGTTATGAAAATGTTTAGTTAAATAAAAAAATTTATTTACTCACCCTCATTGTTCCAAACAGATACAGCTTTCTTTCTTCATTGGAACACAAAGGGAGCTGTAAATCATACATTCACATGTTATATCCAAGTATTCAGAAGCAATACAATAGCTTTATGTGACAAATGAACTAAAACTCCTGCTACTGTTTTAATAAAAAAAAAATTACCATTTATATTATAGTAACTGTTAAAAAAAATAATAAGGTACTTGAGGCCTGTGTTAAATTGTGAACAGTCAAGGCTGAAGGGGTTTCATTGTTAGATTCACAATATAGGCAAGGCACATTTTTGCAAAGCGGGACTGTCTCTAGTTTTCTGCTGTGTTTGTCATCTTCTCCCAGAGGATAGAGAGTGCTGAAAACAAGCTCTTCAGTTTTATGCTTTCCTATTGTCTGTGCTGAAGGAATCCAAATTTAGTTACTCTACAAGCTCTTTGCAAGGTATCACATTGTTGCCTCGACAAGTGCAAATGCAAATGTATGTTTTGCATTTCATTTTGCCACCTTAATACTTCAAAGAGGCAGATGACTTCTCGTTTGAATAATGAAGTGCATTTCTTTCCCTTCCAATTTTAAAAGTGAATTAAATTTTTAAGTGTAATAGGATTAGTATGATAACCATTTTAACCTGTAAAGCAATAAAGGACAAGATGCAAAGAATAGTTTAGTCCCTGTTTAGTTTGTAACTACAGCTCTCTCTTTTTTGTTGTTGAATACTATATATTAGATTTGAGTTTTACTGACATTTCAATATCTCTTTGGCAGTGAATGACAAGTGCCCAACTGACAGACTCCAAATCAAAACACACATTTTAGATGCACTGCTCTTTTGCTCTTCTGCTGCTTTTCTATATTTAGATCCTAATGTTTACAGTGTGTGTAGTGAAAAGTACTAACTGCAGCATTAGTGCCAATGATTTAAAAATGCATTATATGAATGTGATAATTGTCTTAATTGAATGATTTTTATGAATTTCCAGTTGTTTATTTCTGAGATGTCAATTTCAGCGTTCCTCGTGTTGAACCTGCATAACACAGTTTTATGGCAAATTGAACCTCTTGTACAGAACACGTTATGCCAATTTTATTTGGCTGTCAGGAGAAAAAGCACAAATTATGCTGTGTATTTCCACTCCGACACACTCCATCACTCGCCCGAGATGGAAATTTAAACAAATAAATGAAATGCTTAACTAATGCCCCCGTGTTTTTCATGTAATTTGTTCAGAAATGTTCTCAGAAGCACCATTTTATTTTGCTCATGGCAAACCTACACAAAGTGTCTGAATTATAACAATACTTATTGATAGATTTAGCCTGTTTTTCTGAACTATTTGTGCCGGAACAGTGGAAACAGACTTAGTTCAACTGATTAAATTTGACCTCAAATCTTATTGTACAGTGTCTTGTGAAATTATTCATACCCCTTCATTTTTTTTTTTTCACATTTTGCTATGTTGCTGCCTTATGTTAAACTACTTTAAATTACTTTTTTCCCACATCAATCCACACTTCCTACTTCATAATGGCAAAGCAAAAAATAGGTTTTTAACATTTGTGCAAATTTATTAAAAATCAAAACCTGAAAACATCCCGTTGCATAAGTATTCATACCCTTTTCTGGGACACTCGAAATTTAGCTCAGGAGCATTCATATTGCTTCTAGATGTTAATACACTTCGAGTGGAGTTAAACTGTGGCAAATTCATTTGAATGAGTATGATTTAGAAAGGTACACACCTCTCAGAAAAGGTCTTACAGCTGAAAATGCATATCAGAGCAAAAACCAAGTCCTGAGGTCAAGATAACTGCCTGTAGAGCTCAGTGACAGACTTGTGTTAAGGCAATGATCTAGGGAAGAGTTCAGAAAAAAATCTGCTGCATTGAAGGTTCACAGAAGCATTATCCATAATGGAAGACGATTGGAACAACTAGGACTCTAGAAAATGTCTGCCAGGCCCCATCCAAGCTGACAGAGCTTGAATGGCAGATAATTGCCAAATGCAGATATGCAAAGCTTGTCACATCATACCCAAAAAGACTTGAGGCTGTAAAGGTGCTTCAACTATGTACTGAGTTATATACTTATGCAATGTACTTATTTCAGTGTTTTATTTTTAATAAATTTAATAAAGTTTGCAAATCGGGTTTTTGCTTTGTCATTATTATGGTGTATGGAGTGTAAATTGACGTGGGGAAAAACTAATTTAAAGCAGTTTAACATAATGCTGCAACAAAACGTGACAAAAATGAAGGGGTATGAATACTTTTGCAAGGCACTGTATATATGCATTTTTTTTTACATACAGAAGTAGATCGATCTATCTATCTATCTATCTATCTATCTATCTACAGTATATCTAATTCTGTAAAAAATCAATTCTTAACTTTTTTTCAGTAGATCTTTTGTACTGTAACTGTAAGTTCAGTGGAACTAGTTTCATCCCATGGTTGACATAATTAAAAATAATGATTTACAATATTGAACAGTCAGTGAGCTCAACTCATAAAATATAGACGCATGAGATGATGTTGCATGAAGGTTGCCATCCTCAGTTTTAAATGCAGAGCAGAAATAGCAGATTAATTTGGACGGTGCATTAGAAAAGCCTTCGTTTAATGGTGCCATTGGGGAAAACTGCATTTCCTTTGATCTGCCTCTAATGTTCATTCATGGCTCTTTCTGCGGTGGTACATTCCGAATGAGAGCAGCTCAGTTAGCGACTGTATCATCAATAACTGTCAAGTATAGCAGCCTCACCCTCCATCCATCAATGGGCCCATATGACAGGCAGCTAAAGGACCAACTGAACAATGATGACCAAACCCAGAGTGAAGCACTTACCTTGTATTGGCTCTCCATCCTGCATGCACTTACCTAAGTGGATAAGAGGAGGGAACAAACAACAGTATAGTTAGATGAGAATAATCAAATGAATGAAGTCTACTCAGGAAAATGGGATGCTTCCTTCTAGTATTAAAAAAAAGTTTGTTTGAGAAGTTGAACACTTTTTGATGAAAAATAGATCTGGTATTCATCTAAAGTTCACCCGAAAATCATTACTCTCTATCTCATGTTGATCCAAATCCATATGCTGTTGTGCTGTAGAAAGCAACAGTTTAAAGCATCAGTAAAGCTCAGAAAGGACATAAAAACACCACATAAAAACACAAAAGCAATCCATATGACTTGTCTTCTGCCTTCTGAAGTCAAATGAAATCAAAAGACTGTTTCTCCACAGATAACCTATGAACTTTTAACTGGACTGGATCACTGAATCACTGAGTTAAACTGAATCTAATGGTTCTTGAGTTCAACTCACTCACTGATTCGGTCACAATAGTGTTTTTTCACAACACATCATAGCTCTGCCATATTGGCGGCACGGAATGTAAACAATGCCACTGATCTGAAGGAAACTTGCATATTTTGCTGATTATTGCTGCTGAAAATGGTCAAATATTGTCATATTTCAGCTTGTACTAATCGGTCAGACCAGTAAACACATTTAGAGTACTATAGACTGCTAAAAGTTGTAACAAATTAAGGAGAAGAGTGCAACAAAGGCATTTGTGGTTGGACAAACTAAACCAGGATTTCCAAGGTAAGACTCTTGACTACATTTGTGTTTGTTTGTATCATTTCCGGTCACATAGGTGAAATATTAGGCTAATATCTTAATTAATACTGCTCGTATGTATCTTATACCACCTGTTAACTTTACTTTGTCAAAATACTGCACCCTTTCCTGCTTACTAAGTCCTTCTCTATGTGATTTAGCAGCTTCCACACGTTTTTTTTTTTTTTTCGTGGTTTAGACAGCATAAATTAGCAGAGCAATGTAATGTAGAGAATGTAGAGAAATTAATCCCGTACTTACATTGTACGTACAACTGCGCTTTGTTGTTTACGATGAGAGAATTCAGTCAGCAAACGCGTACTCTACAAAACTTGAGTTTCAGCGATGTCTCATCTGGATGCCTCTGATTGGCCATTGAATTCCTAAGCTCAACAGAATCATGTGTGATTGGTTATAATGCTCAACACTGTAAAAACTAATGCAGTCGACACTTTCCATTCATCTTCACTTTGTTCGCAACAGACGTAATATATATATATATATATATATATATATATATATATATATATATATATATATATATATTTTTTTTTTTTTTGTCTAATTTGATGGCATTTTGCCCCATATGGAAAGCATTTTCAGTCAATTTTAAATAAATCAATTTAATTCTAAAAATGAAAAATGAAACCAGATTAACAATTTCATTATAAAAAGCTGTACGCAAAATTTGTGCCAAAATTGAAAATGAAATGATTTCATTTTAATTTTAATTTTCACTGTGACAATGCATTTTCCCCGACAAATTGAAAAATAAAATGCAGTTGGTGATTTGACATTTTATTTTCACTGCAATCTCCAGTCAAAGCTGCCAATCTTAAAATGAAAAGGTAAACGTGAAAAAGAAAATCCTAATCCAGTTTTTACAAAGCTTTTTATTAATGCTCACGCGATAATAGTGACACAATTCAAATTCATTTTCGTTTTCATTTTCAAAGTCACCTTGTATGCAAATTATATGTTAATCAGGGGGCGGGGCTTATTGTTCAAACAACATACAACAGCATTTACTAATTTTTTGTAATTTAATGCCAGGGAAAGAAAACACTAAATATAGTGTTATAAATGTAAATCAAAAATTAAAAAATGACAATATAAACTAGATTTACAAGTTTTTGGCTTTTAGTATGAATATGTTAGCCTTAAGGTTATCTTTAAGCTAGTATGTTTCAAAAGAATGACAAATTTGGATTTATATAATATATAAGCATTCAAAATGGAGCAACAATTTTGATTACATCACCCTGCACTTCAGCTTCTTATCAAACTTTCTGTCCAATCAAATGCTCTCTAGAATCCAAAGTGTCCCGCCCCCTACAGAATAAACAGACGCTGAGGCTGAAATCGGTCACTTGTTCAAAGAATTAGTATTTAAATGGCATGTAGTACACTATATAGGGGATAGGAAACGATTCAGACAATGTAAAAATGTTTTTTTTTCTTTCTGCTCTGGTTCAGAGACGCGATGACACAGAGCAGACCATTAAACGTACCAGACCCATTTGAATTCTACACATAATGCTAATATTTTACAGCGATATGGATGAGATTGTGGCTGTCATAAGCTGTCAAATGTGGCTTTACTGAGCTCAACAGCTCTAGCCCAAACTGTGATATAAACAAAACTGTTTCAGCTGAAACTACTTCAACACATAGAATAACGTGTTTCAACACACTTCAGTGGACCTTTAATAACTGTAGTAATAACTTCACAGTCTGTGAAAAGGGTCCATAAGTTAAATTTTATTTTAATTATGAGTTATTGTATTTTTTGTCATATGACTTAATAAAACTTGGAATGGTGCACAATGCATATGCACTACTTTTATACTTTTACTTTTGACAAATAGGGTCACTATGGACTGTCATTATATGGAAGAGAGTGTGAAGATGACATGTGGTTGAGTAAATAACGAACGAATTTCAGAAGGCAACAACCGGCTGAAATTCATTTTACATTGCGTTAGCTTAGATGTCTTTGTAAAAGCTGCACAATGTCACAGCCTGTCAGAGAGATGAATATCACAAGGCGTCTAAATGAGTCAGGCAGACAGAAAGCAGCACACCACACAAAAAAACACATACACACACACAAACATACTTATTCTCTGACGCTGATCACTTACTATGCGCTCAAACATTCGCTGAAACTGTGGCAGGCCTTTTCATTATTTAATGCTACCTCAAGGCTTCGCTCCCCCTCTGTCTCTCTTCGCCTGTTGGAGACAAAGACAGGAACAGGAAAGAGGATCCCTAAACCCACTCTTCTGTCAGACCACAAACTGCGGCTTTGCAAATGAAAGGGAGCACACTTAGCATGAGACTTCTGTGAAATTAAAACCAATCCGTACTTTGTAAAATATCAATTATTAAATGAGCACTCTGAAACTTATTAGCATACCCTGTTTATGTTTCTATTTCTATTTGATTCTCAAAAGAGAGCTGACTTCTTCAATATTTCATGCTGAGAGCAAGTCCCTTTGACGACACATCGCTGCATGATGGGAATCAAAGGAAGTTGCTCTGGTTGAAATTGGAATGGACCTTCAACCAAATTGTGACGGCAGCGCTCCGCAATTTCATTTGTGAAGAACAAAAAGACCCCCATGGAGAAAACATCTCTCTGTCAAGGCAAAACAAGTCCATATAATGTTTTTAATGTATTGGAGCATTAATCTTATCAAGAGCTAAAGATGTTTTTTTTTTCTGGGCTGACCTATTTACTTCTGACGAAAATCAGTCTACAGCACTGTATGTGTGGAATTCAAACACCAAACCCTTAGATGACCCTTTTTCTTATGAAAAGCACAGTTCATTAAACTAGCTGAGTGTAAAATTATGTATTTTATTGGCTTTTTTCACTGTACAATTTAAATAAAGAAAGAGCAGGTTAAGCCACTTCTTTTATACTGGAGCAATTATCTATTCAAAGATGCTTTCAAATTCTGAACTGCTTCTTTTCATTATTTATTTTAAAAGCTTTATTGAAACTGTTCAGATTGACACTGAATATTGTGTAATTGTGTAGCAGAGAATTAATGTTTGCCTCATTTTGAATATTAGCTAAAAGATTAGCTCTTGAAAATAATAACTGCAACGTAAAATTAGTTTAGAGTGACATTTGCTGGTACAGATTTTAATGCTTGTGGCAGAAATTCACAGGACTCAAATATTTCATACATGTAATATTTAGAATATTTGAAATAAAAGAAAATAAATTCCATATACACTTACACTACCAGTCAAAAGTTTTTGGACGGATTTTTTCAGATACGTTTTTTTAATAGAAATCTCTTCTGCTCACCAAGCCAGCATTTATTTTATCCAAAACAGAGCAAAAGCAGTAATATTGTGAAATATTTTTAATATTTAAAATAACTCCTATTTAAATAGATGTTAAAAATGTTTAAAATTACTCCAGTCTTCAGTGTCACATTCTCCTTTGGAAATCATTCTAATATGTTAATTTGCTGTTCAGTAAATAATATTATTATTAAAAACGTACTGTCCAAAAACTTTTGACTGGTAGTGTATATGGAATGTAATGTATATGGAAGCTTAATTTTAAATACACAAATTACTACGACTAGATATGCTGGGAAAAAAAAAAAAAAATCAAATGCAAAATTGACATAAAACTTATTGATTTAAATATTCCATCAGTTTTATGGCAGTATGTTTCTTGCACCAAACAGTAATAATTTAGATTTTCACTTCCTCTCTGTACGAAACATGTTTTATGCTGCTGTATCTTTAAGACGTCTATGTAAATAACCTGTTATCACTAGCTAACCTTTTACCATGCAGAATGAGTCACAATGCTTACAGGTTTCAGGTCTAATCAAGGGATCAGGGTCTGGAGCACAAGCCAAGCAGCTGCCTTTGAGATGAATGAGAATGCTATCGGATAACTTTCTCCAGGTATTTTAGACCTTCTTGGGACCAATACAGTTGCCGCTGGCCCATCCATCAATAACAGCCTCTTGGCAAAGCCTGCATTACACTGTGACAGGTTCACAAAACATATGAAATGGGCCACACAAACTGTGAAGGTGAAAATGAACTTATAAACAGCCAAAAGTCTAATATTGGGATCCTTCCAAACATTACACAGAGCCGCATGTGCAAACCAACTGTGGTCACCTTACAGCTCTTGGCCCAGTAAGTAAATAAACCTGTAAACTAGTTACTTTAATGGTTTTAAACCCTTGGTTAGTTTACCCAAAATGAAAATTCTGTCATTAATTACTCACCCTCATGTCCTTTCAAACCCGTAAGGCCTTTGTTCATCTTCGGAACAAGATATTTTTGATGAAATCCACAGGCTTTCTGACCCTCCTTAGACAGCAACGCATCTGAAACATTCAAAGCCCAGAAATGTTGTAAGGACATTGTTAAAATAGTCCATGGTTCAACCTTAATGTTATGAAGCTACGAGAATACTTTTTGTGCACAAAGAAAATAAAAATACAGACTTTTTTCAAGACCGTAAGAAAATATGACAAAAACATTGGGATCCAAAACATAAGACCACAGCTTTTCATCTTTAATACATATAGGCCCGGTTTCACAGACAGGGCTTAGACTAAGCCAGGATTAGCAGATAGTTCAATTAGGATATTTAAGTAATTTTTATAAACACGCTTAGAAAAAAACATTACTGGTGTGCATCTTGAGACAAAACAAAGACACCGATATATTTTAAGATCAGTCAGTGCAAGTTTCTTTCAGTTCAAACAGCTCAGACTTACATTTTAGTCTAGGATTAGGCTTAAGCCTTGTCTGTGAAACCGGGCCATAGAGTATTCTCACGACAAGGCATCAATGGGCCATATTGGCGGCACATAATGTAAACCATGTCACTGAACCGAACGAAACGTGCAAATTCAGCTGATTATTGCTGCTGAAAATGGTCAATTATTGTTATGTTTTGGGCTAAACTAATTGGTCGGACCTGAAAAAACATTTGGAATACTATAGACTAGGACTAGGCCAAAAAAAAAAAAAAAAAAAGATTTTTCCATTAATCATTTTTTTTAAATGACATCGATTTGCTATCTATTCTCAAAAGCCGCAAATCTATCTTTTCTTGTATTTATTTCAGCAAACATTTAAAACAAGATCTGATTAATGTGAATCTTATCATTGGTCTTCTACACTAGATATCACCCTTTTATTTACCTTGCGCGAATACAACAGAAAGGCTGTCATTCATTCAGTACTTATGGCGGAGACACTGTTGACAAGAACCAAGCAATATTTGTGATTTGCAATGCTCAGGTGAAAAGCTATAGTAAATACGACAAATCTGCAGAAGCATTTGACATCCCGCGTAAAGGTGCCATGATTTCCGCAATGAATGAATGAATGGCAGATGGCACAATGCACTGTTTTGTTTACTACACACATACTAATGCGTGGACAACATTCGAGGTGTTTTATCTTCTGTCATCTCTCTATATGACGATATTAACACACAATATCATCTCCAGCTGCTTTGAGAGTCACTTCATTAGCATTTTACCGATTAATTAAAGAAAACTACCATCATATCACATAGCAGCTGCAAAAGTCAAAAGTCACAGCAACCCGTCAAAATAAAAGTTTAATTTAACATTAAGAAACTGTCAGAAATATATTACTATTTAGCAGTCTTAAGACTTAATGTAACAACAATGCTACTACTACTACTACTACTACTACTAATATTAATAATAATAAATATTAATAATCGTTATTTTAAGTAAGTAATCACATTTTTACAGTAAACCTCTGTGCAGCACTTTTTGACACTCTGTGCACTTTTTTCAAAGGGTTTAATTTTCATTTGATCAGGATAAATGAAATTAATGTTTTATGCCTTCATCTGATTACCAGAAAAAAATGTAGATGTACATTTTATAGGGCCCTTTTAAAAGACCCTATACAAAAAATAAAATAAAATGTTAAAAATACAGGCCTATGGTTCTTAATTTCTCATTCATTTTTTCAGTTCATTTTTTTGAAATATCAATAATATTTGTATTAAAACTATATTCACTGAATGTAATAAAAAAAAATTGAGAATCGAATCGAGAACTGCCAAAAGTTATAACAAATCAAGGAGAAGAGTGCAGGGCAAGAATCTTGACAACATTCGTGTCATTCCAGTCAGGTAGGTGAAATATTAGGCTAATATCTTAATAAATACTGCTTGTATATGTATCTTTACCACCTATTAACTTTAGTTTGTCAAACAATCGCACCCTTTCCTGCTCACTAAGTCCTTTTCTATGATTTAGCAGCTTCCACAAGTTTTTTTTCCATGGTTTAGACAGCGTAAATGAGCAGAACAATGTATTCAGTAGTACATTAACCCAATATCTCCAATATGGCTGTGTATCCAGGTAACTATCCACACCGTGACATAAGTGCAAACCCTCTATACAGCAATAAATGATTCTTGATAATCTAAAATTAACTTCACATTTTGAATTATACACTGCGTTGTGTTTTAACAGAAATGTATATAAAATGAATAGATAACATCCCGGTAATGAGCTGCCAGTACTTTTTCTTAGTGTTGTTACACACTTCTATAAGCATGACATGTGTTCGTTTTTTAAATGAATATTTTAAGAACACAAGTTGGTTTGTAGTCCCTGCGTGTTGATCCTGTCAGCCACTGCAGCTAAATAAATATATTTAATAGCTCCCGAAATCCGTGAGCACTTGCCGGAATGAACCTCAACACACGCATCCACTGCATTACATAAATTACACTTAAGCAGCACGTCTGGTTCCTTCAGATATTCAATACGGCACTTCCAGCAGCAACAAGATTTGCAGGATTAGAAACCGTAAGCTGGACGTGAGATCAATACATTGATTCCTCAACCCTTCCCACCACTGGTTACAAGACGCATTTAATTTCCCAACAATTAGCAGCTACGTGTGCGCGATTTGTTTCTCTCAAAGAATTCCTTTCAATTCGCAAACAGTTCTCACTTAGCGTCTTGAAAAGGCACAACGGGATTTCGCATCTGGTGGGAGAGTGCGATGGCAACTATGATGGATGTTGGGTCAATATCTGCAGGGGCATTAGCGGCTCCCTGAAGGCTTGTGTGCTAGCACCCATCAGCCTCCATTATACACCCACTAGGGCAGAAGACATCTCTAAAATTCACCAGAAATGAGTCCTTCCGGATTTTGACCCGCAAATGGAGTTCACCTGTAATTTAACAAGGTCTCCTATTAGATTTGACCGCAAAGGTGTTTGAAACCACATTTCATTAGGAGATTTGCTTCAATTTGCAGTTCAGTTTATGGGTTGTATGCTTTTAGCAAAGGGTAATATCTTCATGGGACAAGATTTTGTTAAATGTCCGCTGTGTTTTTTTTGTAGATACAAAACAAACAGTTGGCAGGTGACTAATATTGCGGATATAAGCCGTCAGTAATTGAACCCTTTCCATGCACTGGGAGCAGGGCCATGTATCTAATGGCATGATGTGCGGATGTCACGACGCTGTGGGAGTTGGTGAGACTGGCATTATGGAGGTGTATTAAAACGAGCTGGAGGTGATGGAAGAGGAAATGTACCATGATGAGAGTACTGAACAGCACAGCATATAACCCACGTAACCCAATGAGCCGTCAGCCATGACCGCCCATTACCCACCCCACGCTACAGGACTACAGATAGACAGTGAGGGAAATATATTAGCGAGGTGTTGTGCGGTCCACTGGGGACTGAAAGAGAAAAGAACTGAGAGAGTGAGGCACAGGAAGAGTATAGGAGAAAGAAATATTCGTTTTAGTAAAAGCAAAAACAACATGTTAGGCTAGAGGGCCGCTCGAACAAGGCCACGTTTGGAGAACATGGAAAACAGTCATGATGGCTCTAAAACCCTAATGGATCTGCCTACATGGTCAGGTAGATGCACTGAAGTGTCATCTTCTCCCACACTGAATATGACACTTCACTCTAAAAACAGACCCTGCCTTTCATGGATTTCCAAACGTCTCGTTTTTGTTCTGAGAATGATGGATAGATAAGTAGATATTACAGGGCAGCTAGTGTAGCTAGAATAAAATACTTCTGGTGTGGTTTACTCAATATATGCCCAAAAATGGTCAAACAGATGTACATATCCAAAAATAAAATTAGCCTGCAAAACAACAACTTACTAAGAAGGTACAGTTAAGGTCAAAAGTTTACATCCTTTCAGAATCTGCAAAATGTTAATTATTTTACCAAAATAAGAGGGATACAAAACGCATGTTATTGTTTATTTAGTACTGACCTGCATATGTTTTTTTTTTACATAAAAGATGTTCACATATAGTCCACAAGAGAAAATAGTAGTTGAATTTATAAAAATGACCCCGTTCAAAAGTTTACATCCCCCCTTGATTCTTAATACTGCGTTCTTACCTGAAAAAAAACCTTCAGGTCCCACAAATTTGGTTTTTCAGATTTTTGTGTATTTGAACCTGTTTCAACAATGACTGTATGATTCTGAGATCCATCTTTTCACAACTGAGAGACTGCAACTATTGCATAATGTTTAAATGCTCTCTGATGCTCTAGAAGGAAAAACATGCATTAAGAGCCAGGGAGTGAAAAATTTTGAATTTAAAGAATAAGTAAAATTTACTTATTTTGTCTTCTGGGAAACATGTAACTTCTTCTATAGCCTCTGAAGGGCCATACAAAATGAAAAAATATGATATTTAGGCAAAATAAAAAAATTACACATCTCCATTCTGTTCAAAAGTTTTTACCCCTAGCTCTTAATGCATCGTGTTTCCTTCTGGAGCATCAGTGAGCGTTTGAACCTTCTGTAATAGTTGCAAGAGTCCCTCAGTTGTCCTCAGTGTGAAAAGATGGATCTCAAAATCATACAGTCATTGTTGGAAAGGGTTCAAATACACAAAAATGCTGGAAAACCAAAGAATTCCTTGGACCTGAAGGGTTTTTCTGAAGAACAGCAGACAGTTTAACCATTCAGGACAACAAGGGACTCATGAACAACTATCAATAAAAAAAAAAAAACAGCTGTGGATCATTTAGGTGAGAACACAGTATTAAGAATCAAGAGGATGAAAACTTTTGAACAGCCCATTTTTTTTATAAATTCAGCTATTATTTTGTCTTGTGAAGTATATGTAAACATCTTTTATGTGAAATATCTTATTCAGGTCAGTACTAAATAAACAAGCATTTTGTATGATCCCTCTTATTTTGGTAATAATTAACGTTTTGTAGATTCTGAAAGGGGGACGTAAACTTTTGACCTCAACTGTAGCTGGCCGCTCACTGAAAAAAAAAAAAAAAAGGTCCAAATAAATGTATAATGCATTTCCACCAGTTAGGTCTTCATCAAGCACATTAAAGGAATAGCTCACCCAAAAAAGAAAACTCTGTCATTAATTACTCACCCTTATGTCATTCCAGACCTGTAAGACCTTTGTTCATCCTCGGAACACAAATCAAGATATTTTAGATGAAATTTAAGAGCTTTCTGACCCTGCAAAGTTTAAGGCCCAGAAAGTTAGTAAGGACAGACAATTTCTACTATTACTTTTTAGTCTTTGATGCATGTTCTGATGTGGAATAAGAATAAATTGTTGAATAAAGTCAATTTTATTCATTAGTCATTATTATTAATATTGCATACAAAAATGATTCTCATAGCTTCATACAATTAAGGTTGAACCACTGATGTCACTGATGTACCTTTCTGGGCCTTGAACATGGTAATTACGTTGCTGTCTATGCAGGGTCAGAAAGCTCTCGGATTTCATCAAAACTATCTTAATTTGTGTTCCAAATATGAGCAAAGGTCCTACAGGTTTGGAACAACATGAGGGTGAGTAATTAATGACAGAATTCTCATTTATTTAATTCAGATGTTTATGTGCCTGGTGAAAACCTAACATTTCATTTCCAAATCAGCTATAAAATGACAACAGTGGCATCATGAATTTTTGAACATAGCTCAAAACTTGCAAAGAAAACAGTATTTTCTAGACTAAAGCATGCATATTCTAGGACATGTCTCTATCAATTCAAATGCTGTAACTTCAAATGAAATGTGGTAGCCTACTTCCAGTCCAACAACTACAGGTACAAAACTGTCAGTGGGAAATGCTGTAAATCATATATTTATGTCTTAAAACCTACTTTTCCCTCATTTTCTTGTCTCTTGTGCTTTAAAAGTATATCTTTTTAAGGTGAGAGCAAATCAAGAAATAGCGTCAACTGCCACAAGGTACCAGATTGCAAACAACTTCATCTTAATCGCTGCCAACTGCAAATCATTATGGAGAACGGCTAATCAGTCTAATTGACATACATGTGTCTACATTTCTGTGTCAGAGGACTCAAGACTGCAGTTGGTGGTACACTTTACCCTGTGTTAATGTTTATCATTAAAATACCTTTCACCTGTACTGCCCAGTCTGGGTGTAAGCCAAGCATATGCACTGCTGAATGCATCAACAATAAAGCATTTTGAACATATAAACTCATAGCATTTGTGCAAACGAATGATTGTCAGCACTGGGAAAATGAAAGTCAGAGTGGAAAAATGACTAAGAGTGGAACAGACACGTCCTCATTCATTACAATTGATTATGGCTCTCTTACAGTATTTTAAACGCTTTCAGCAAAAGCATTTCTCTCAGCAGTATCTCTATAACAGCGGAGTGAAGGTCACATACGCAATATAATGCAATGCTGGGATCCGAAAGCATTTTAGGGGAAAATTGCAATCCGAGAGACTAAGTATATATTAAATTATTCATGTAATTTAATTTTATTCCTTTTTTTCTTTCTTTCCTGTCCTGTTCCTTCCCTCTGGTAGTGGCCAGGGGTTTTGCTGTGGTAATTGCAGAGCTTCAGAAACATGCAGATGAACCTCTGAAGTGAGGGAGGAAATGAAAGAGGAAGAGGAAGAGGGGGATGGACTCATAATTAGCTGCTCACCTCCCTGCCTCTCTGCAGGCATTTCCCAGAAGGACGCCTTCCCTAACGTGCTCGCTATATGGCACCACACCATTATATTCACTTTAGCATTAGGTGGATGGTTCTCACTGCCACCGGTGGCCAACAATTTTGGAGACCTGGAGGAGACACTTTGATTCAGAGCACTGGCTGCGCTAGACTCTCTGTGGCAGGGAATAAAAGCTGGCTGGACATGAAATACATACCAATTTTATTTACTTTTGAGCTTTCGCCTTTTTGTATTAGACTTATATATTGTGGGCCACAGAATGAAAAGGTAAAGGGATTTATTATTTTATTGATTTAGATTACTTACCTAATATTTCATTATTAAAATATGGTTTAATAAACAACCACTATTGTTTAATAATGATATTTACAACACTAATTTGTCAATAATCTTGCTATACAGATTAAATTCTTGTTTTTACAGAAAACAGAAATCTAAAGGGGTTTGTGTGTGAAACAAGGTACAGCAGTATATTTTCTGAATGGCTGGAAAAAATGAGTGAGCAGCAAACTGGGAGCAGTTTTGCAGAGGTTATAACATACTGAAGGGAAAAGGAAACTAATTTCAACTGGATGACATTCATTTCCTTTGAGGTGCCAGTGAGGATATAAAAATTATTGTTTTTTATTATAACATTCTGCACTGAAAAAAGTTGTCAGTGGCACATTTTGGTATATAATGTACTGATTCAAGTTTTTGTACATTATGTCTTATATGATGCTTTTCAAATAAACCGTCTTCTCAAAGAATATTTGGGGCTTTTCCTTAGCAACAAAGATTATTCAAAAAAATACTAATTTGATCTGCGTACTTCAAAATGTTTGTAATTATTAGTGGAATTTACTAGCAATTTCTGGGTGAATTTTTTTTCAGTGTTACATGAACAGTACATTATTTGGCTACTTTTTAACAGCTTGATTGTATTGTATTTATATTTAATTTATCTGTCCAAGATTCAGAGTTCTATCTAAAACTAGGAAAATGAATTATGAAAAAACAAAACAAATTGCTACACTATGTTCATTTAAATACTTATTTTTTATAATTAAAAAAATAGACAAAGAATGGAATAAACTTTCCCAATATTTACTGAGAAAATGACTGACAATAATTTAGAGCTTTTCTGAATTTTGATTAAAAAAAATATACAGTAAAAGGTTTACATACTCCTTGCAGAATCTGCAAAATGTTAATTATTTTACCAAAATAAGAGGGACCATACAAAATGGATATTATTTTTTATTTAGTACTGAACTGAATAAGATATTTAACATAAAAAGACATTCACATAGTCTACAAGAGAAAACAATAGTTGAATTTATAAAAAATGACCCTGTTCAAAAGTTTACATACACTTGATTCGTAATACTGTGTTGTTACCCAAATGATTCACAGTTTTTTGTTTTTTTTTAGTGATAATTGTTCATGAGTCCCATGTTTGTCCGGAACTGCCTATTGTTCTTCAGAAAAATCCTTAATGTCCCACGAATTAGTTGTTTTGTTTTTTAGCATTTTTGTGTATTTGAACCCTTTCTAACAATGACTGAATGATTTTGAGATCCATCTTTTCACACTGAGGACAATTGAGGGACTCATATGCAACAATTACAGAAGGTTCAAACACTCACTGATGCTTCAGAAGGAAACATGATGCATTAAGAGCCAGGGGTGTAAACTTTTGAACAGAATGAAGATGTGTGCATTTTTTATTTTGCCTATCATATTTTTGCAATGATTATCATCATTTAGTACTGCCCTTCAAAAGCTACAGAAGATACTTACGTTTCACAGAAGACAAAATAAGTTAAATTTACCTTACCTTCAAATTCAGAAAGTTTTTACCCCTTGGCACTTAATGCATTGTTTTTCCTTCTGAAGCATTAGTGAGCGTTTGAACCTTCTTTAATAGCTGCATATGAGTTCAGTTGTCCTCAGTGTGAAAAGATGGATCTTAACAGCATGCAGTCATTGTTGGAAAGTGTTCAAATACACAAAAATGCTGAAAAACCAAATAATTTGTGAGACCTGAAGCGAGGAGGACAAACAACTCATGAACAATTATCACTAAACAAGAAAAACTAAAAAAAAAAGCTGTGGATCATTCAGGTAACAATGTGGACTATATGTAAATGTCTTTTATGTGAAATACCTTATTCAGGTCAGTTCTAAATAAAAAATAACATGCATTTTGTATGATCCCTCTTATTTTGGTAAATAATTAACATTTTGAAGATTCTGCAGGGTGCATGCAAACTTTTGACTTTAACTTTTCTTTAAAGAAGAACCACTTCTCACAGATGGTTGAAATTCTCGGTCCTGACTGTAAAAACCTGAACATGTGTCTTTAATACAAGTCCTAATATGAATATATTAGAGGATTTTGTATTTGACATTGCTTAGTATCATTTTCAGGTCTAGACATGTGTGAGATATTTAGCAACGCTGTAATTTCTGCGATGCTGGCTCCTTCCACAAGTCTTCTCACTTGTGTTGCTGATGATGCAGCAGGAGGATGGTGGTGAAATTTCACACCTTATTCCATCTCCTAAACACAGCTTCTCAGCCAGAGACCCAATTTCCCTGAAATGATGGGTGGAAAACCTCACCAGAATGTTGGCCCTGGGTTAAACCAAAGCCAGTGGAAGCTCTCTTTCTCCGGTTCGTTCTTTGTGAGCAAGCCAGTCCTCCTTATCGCCGGGCTAGGGGTAATAGGATTGCCTTTCACACCAAAGGTCTCCTGCAAAAGAACAGGGAAGGAAGGAAACCAAGGCTGGGCACACACTCACACTCTCTCAGACAGACGCACAAGAGAGCCCGTCACACATGGTGAGCAGTAAAGCAGTGTATTTTTTCAGAGCTTGGCTCAACTACGGAGAGTGACGGGTCACCTCAGCAGAAGCTTAGCTGGGATATTTGAAGGCCAGAGATGACAAAATGAAACTGCGAACAGTGCAGCTGTTAGAGGAAAAAATCTGTTCTCAGAGGAGGAAAAAAGGATCATCTGCAACTACGAGCTCAGAGGTTTTCCCTTCTCACTGATTCTTATTTATTTATTTGCTTGTTTTTTGAGAAAGACAGATGATAGTGTGAATTCCGTAATACTCTCCAGGGAAGCTTTGGCTTTGTACTCGAATGTGAAACATAAAACAGCTCGAGATTGTGGGAAAATCTCCACCTTGACCAAGATCTCACCTCGCATTCACAGATTAAATATTGATTTCCCATCATTAGGAAATTGATTCACAATCAGTTTCGCATTGATTGGAGATGTCACCCTTGAAGGTGATGGAATGAAAATATGGTTTGATGTTACCCTCAACTAGCCTCATTATCATAAATGCAGTCTGTTTTACAGGCACCATGTGTCAACTTGCGTCAAGCGGTCACCTTGGGGAAGGAAACAAGGAAAGAGAGGCGGATTAATTTAAGAAACAGCCAGAATAAGCAGGTGATGATTGAGTTGACAAGCCCTGTTTTTTAAAGGGATATGTCACACATAAATTAAAATTCTGTCATTCATTACTCAGCCTCATTTTGTTCCAAACCCGTAAGACCTTCGTTCATCTTCGAAACACAAATTAAGATATTTTAGATGAATAAGCTTTCTGACCCCGTATAGACAGCAACGCAAACTGACACATTCAAGGCCCAGAAAGGTAGTAAGGACATTGTAAAATAGTCCTTCAGTGGTTCAACAGTAATGTTATGAAGGATTTCATCAAAAAATATATTAATTTGTGTTGCAAAGGATGATAAAAGAGCAGCTTGGACATTCTGCTAAATGTCCTTCTTTGTCTTCCTCGGACAAAAAAAAAAAGTCATACAGGTTTGGAATGTAATGGAGGTGAGTAAATGAATTATTGGTTGGAGTATCCCTTTAAATCTAGAAATATAAGCAGCCTGAGGCATAAGGCAGAGCGACAGAGTTCTCTATTAGGTCTCACTGATAGCTGTCTTGCTCTTTCAAAGTCACAGGGTGGAAAAAACCTGCAGGTTAAACAGATGTGTCTGATAACAGTACCTTATCACGTCCCATCGCTTTCTTTCCAAGGTTGATAACTTCATGTGGAAACCTCGAGGGCAAGTAAAACTGGATGTGACAAACTACAATGATAAATATCTTAAATAAATCAAGTCCTTTTGAAACAGCGTGAGCCTACAGTTTGTCTAAAAATATAGAGCTCATAAATTTAATCTTCAAAGATCGAGAACAACAAAGGAGAATGCGGACTGTAAACAAAAACAAATTTTCAAGCAATCAAGTGTGCATTTCAAATGGTGAAGGTATTTCTGGTTTGTATGCGATATACATCGCATGCTTGCAAAAAAAGATCATTTTCTATTCAAAAATATATATACAGTGCCTTGCAAAAGTATTCATACCCCTTCATTTTTTTTCACTTTTTTTGTTTTGTTGCAGCATTATGTTAAACTGCTTTAAATTAGTTTTTTTTTCCACATCAATCTACATCTCATACACCATAATGACAAAGCACAAAAACTTTTCTGGGACACTCGAAATTTAGCTCAGGAGCATTCATATTGCTTCTAGATGTTACTACACTTCGAGCGGAGTTAAACTGGCAAATTCATTTGAATGAGTATAATTTAGAAAGGCACACACCTCTAAGAAAAGGTCTAACAGCTGAAAATGCATATCAGAGCAAAAACCAAGTCCTGAGATCAAGATAACTGCCTGTAGAGCTCAGTGACAGACTTGCATTAAGGCAATGATCTAGGGAAGAGTTCAGAAAAAAATATGCTGCATTAAAGGTTCACAAAAGTATATAGCCTCCATTATCCATAATGGAAGACGATTGGAACAACTAGGACTCTAGAAAATGTCTGCCAACCCCCATCCAAGCTGACAGAGCTTGAGAGGTGAAAAGGTGAGGCAAAGAATGGCAGATAATTGCCAAATGCAGAGCTTGTCACATCATACCCAAAAAGACTTGAGGCTGTAAAGGTACTTCAACTATGTACTGAGTTAATACTTATGCAATGCACTTATTTCAGTGTTTTATTTTTAATAAATTTGTAAAATTTGCAAATCTGGTTTATTATGGTGTATGGAGTGTAAATTGATGTGGGGAAAAACTAAATTTAAAGCAGTTTTAACAAAACAGGAAAAAATGAAGGGGGATGAATACTTTTGCAAGGCACTGTAGTTATCACAAAAACCTCAAAAATGTTGGTTTTTCTGCATTGAACAGAATTTTAACAGACCTATTTATACTGAACAGTATCAACACAACAATGAAAAGGAAATTATATAACTGACCAAACAGCTAGTGCTTAACAATAATACACTAGTTTGTACTACATTAAAGAGCACCTATTATGCCCCTTTTTACAAGATGTAATACAAGTCTCAGGTGTCCCCATCTATTATATCATTTTGATAACCAAAACGCCTATTTTGAGTGGAAGCAGTAACACACCGTTTTTGTGAATGTCTCTTTTAAATGCAAATGAGCTGCTGCTCCCCACCCCTTTTCCAGAATAGGACCGTGCCAGAACAGGACTTGCACCTCAGATACTCTACAAAAAACATCTGCTTGGTTTTGATTATCACGTCACTGATCATTATCACTGAAATTATGCATTTTAAAGCCATAGAAAACTCTGACTGTTTTCTGAGGACACACATCTGAAACAAGCACACAGAAAGTGGCTGTCACATGACATGTGAGCACTAAACTAAGTTCTCTTTCATGTCTTATTGTGCTTAAACAGTCAAATACACACAAGTTTGTGTTTAAAACACACAACAGTTACAAAAAACACAGTCAGTTATGTCTGTGAAGGTAAATAGCCGGGAAAGAAATTGCAAAACATGCATCCCCTTCCTATGTCACTAGGGGAGCTAAATCTGAGCTTCTCGTTTTTATACATGCTCGCAGAGAAAAAGTTACTGGGTCCTTTTTCACGTTTTCTTGGTTGGTAGATGCATCAGTGACCTGATTATAGTCATTAAAGGAGAAGTTCACTTTCAGAAAAAAAAATTACAGATAATTTACTCACCCCCTTGTCATCCAAGATGTTCATGTCTTTATTTTTTCAGTCATAAAGAAATTGTTTTTTGAGGAAAACATTTCAATATTTCTCTCCATATAGTGGTCTTCTATGGTGCCCCGCGTTTGAATTTCCAAAATGCAGTTTAAATGCAGCTTCAAAGGGCTCTAAAGTTGGAGGAGCAATTTTTTTTTTTTTTTTAGAAAATAACCAATTGTCTTGCTAGATAAGACCATTCTTCCTCGGCTGGGATCGTTAAGTGCCCTTTGAAGCCTGCATTTAAACTGTATTTTGGAAGTATAAACTCGCAGGCACCATAGATGTCTACTATATGGAGAGAAATCCTGAAATGTTTTCCTAACACAATTTTATTTACGACTGAAGAAAGAAAGACTTGAACATCTTGGATGACAAGGGGGTGAGTAAATTATGTGTGAATTTTGCTCTGGAAGTGAACTTCTCCTTTAAACATGATATGTCCCCTTTAAGAGAATTAAGCTGAGTATTATTACAAATCATTTTAAAATTAAGTTAGCAGTGCTGCCATTTTAAGTTAGCTTTTCTCCATCACTGATTTCCATATGTGTGCGCACAGTGCACCTCTATGCCTCTCTTCATTCCCCCACGTATTCTAATTGATTTCCTGACAGGCAAGGCCCAGATAAGAACTGGACATGGATAATGGAGAAAAGCCAAGGCGCAAACACTTTCGCTCTCTCCATCCTTCTGCTCCGGGTGCTTATCAGAGACTCTGATCTCAGGAGTCTCGTGACCCATTGTTGAGCATGAATCCCATTCAAGGACTGAATACAGCAGAAACACAAAGCCTGACCCGTTACGAACACTATTGCTGTCCTACCTGTCTCTCGCACTCGACCTGAATGAATGAAACAGAGAAAGATAGAGAGAGAACCCAATTAATGAATCTGCCCATGAGGCCTCATAGCAGCTGGAGACTGCCTTTGTGTAGTTTCCTTAAATATCTGAAGTATCAACAAAATGCATCTGTTTATCATTTGTACCTGCATTTTTAAAAAGGATCATCCGAGTTCATCCGATGTTCTGTCATAATTTATTCTCTCTCATCTTGTTCCCATCCTGTATGCAGTAATTTATTCTGTTGAAAATTAAACAAACACTGAACACAGATTAAACAATTATAAACAATGTCAAGTTTTAAAGACTAATACCAATACTGATTTTATTACCAAGATTAATTTTATTTATTCAAATTAAGAATTCACTAATACTAATATTAATCCAAAGTACAGAAGAAGCAGTAATATTGTAAAATATATTTTGCTATTTAAAATAACTGCTTTCTATTTGAACATATTTTAAAATGTAATTTATTCCTGTGATCAAAGCTAAATTTTCAGAATCATTACTCCAGTTTTCAGTGTCACATGATCCTTCAGAAATCATTCTAATATGCTGATTTGCTGTTTAAGAAACATTTTTTTGGTTGAGTACTTTTTTTAGGATTTTTTGATGAATAGAAAGATCCAAAGATCAGCATTTATCTGAAATAAAAAGCTTTTGTAACATTATACACTACACCATTTAAACTTGGAATCAGTATTATTATTTATTTTTTAAAGAAAATGATAGAAATTAATACTTTTGTTTAGCAATAATGCTTTAAATTGATCAAAAGTGACATTTATAATAAAATATTTCTATTTCAGATAAATGCTGTTCTTCAGAACATTCTATTCATCAAAGAAGCGGCTGTTTTCAATAATAATAAATGTTTTTTTGAGCAGTAAATTAGAATATTAGAATGATTTCTAATGGCTGAAATAATGATGCTAAAAATTCAGCTTGAATGTATTCAAATAGTTATTTTAAATAGTAAAAATATTTCAGAATTTTACCGACATTGGATCAAATAAATGCAGGCTTGGTGAGCAGAAGAGACTTCTTTAAAAATCATTAACAATCTTACTGTTCAAAAACTTTTGACTGGTCTTGTATCTTTAAATATATCCTTATAGACATTATAGGACGATGCTTTTAATTTTTAAGTTTCAGTTTTTATATAAGTTGCAGAATTTTTAAACATCTAGACCATTGATTAATACCAAAATTAAATTGATTTTTTACTTTTAACAATTTCTAAAATGATTACAAATCATGTTGAAATATATATATAAATGTATTTTATCTGCCTTCAACAGTTGTCTATCATTTACTTTGATAAATCACAGTAAAAACATATTGGCATTTCCTCTGCTTCCCTCAACTCCTCTGACCCAAGCTCAGGTTTGTATTATGCACACCAGGATGTATTTCCCTTAGATTAGGATGCGTTATCCCGGCATTTCATTTCTAAACGTGAAATCTTGTGACATCAAAGCCCGCCTCTGCCCTCAAAATTCCCTGTACTGAGCCTCACCCTGTTTAATGGCTGAGTGAGCCATTCTCAGATCCTTCCAGAACAATCCACTTCGCTGCTGCGCTTTGAACTGGTGAGTTGCTTCCACGCCTTTGATTTACGTGGCGAAGGCGCTGTGAAAACCCATGGGAGACATGCTCGATTGGGTGGCTTAGTGTGGGTGATCTCATGCATACATACCAATATGCAGGGCCTAACGCATAAAGAAAGGCGAGCACATGGACATAATGTCCACATATGGCAGGACAGACACTCTTACGCTTCAGGACACACAATCCTCTTCATGCTGACAGAGTCTGTCTGTGCCTGCTCATCATCACAGGATCATATAACACTGCATATTATGAATATATGGATTTGTTCTTTATCTAACTGCTTGCTTAGTGGAAGATCCATATGAGAATATTCTCCCACTATATATTGTTAATACATATGTGATGGCTAAAAATATGACTAGCACTTACTTTCCAACATCTGGCTGTTAAGCAAATCAGGTAGAACTAATGAATGAACTTCACCTAATTAATATTCATAAGCTCAGGCCTAATAACATGTTCATTCCAATTTTCAGATTATTCTCAATGTCACAAAATTGTACAAATCTAATTAGTCTTGGGATAAATAGAGTACATTAACACAGTGTACTCTAAACATACACTACGATGTAATTTTTTTACAAATTGTTTCAGCATGTCACTTCGATTATGTCATTTCATTATATATTTATGGGAAAATGTGTGCCATTAGCGCAAAATAAACCCAGACAGAGTGAACAGGTCTTGAAACCCTGAAGGGGTTTAATTTGTGAAAATGACGGAATGTAATAATTTTGTAATAATGACTGTACATTATCCTGCCCAATACTGAAATACCTGAGAAATAAATTAGCATGAAACATTTATTTGAGAGAAATTAAAAGATAATGGCATGATACAATGATGTCTAAGAAATAGCACAGCTGGTCAATTATACAGTGCAACGTTATTAAACAGAAATATCTGACCACTGAATGCTTTGATTCATTAATCAGAAGTATTTTAGAACACGGTGTAAAAAGATTAAAAAAAGAAACCTATATATAGGAGAATTTAATGCTTTACTATTCTTTTGGGGTAATTTGGCCTTCACATTTTTGGTGATGCATTACAAATTCATTTTAAATGATATTGAATCAGTTAGGATGTATTAAAATATTACATTTCTTCTTACCTTTGAAAATAAGTAAAGTAAGAAGCAGTCTTAGTAACACTTTATTTTAAGCTGTTACACCCGTTACATATACTTACTATTATAATAACAATTAATTATGCATAATTACATACAAGTAACCCTAAGCCAAACCCTAATCCTAACCATAACCATAACGTATATGTAGTTAAAGGGATAGTTCACCCAAGAATGAAAATTTGATGTTTATTTGCTTACCCCCAGGGAATCCAAGATGTAGGTGACTTTGTTTCCTCAGCAGAACACAAACGAAGATTTTTAACAAAAACCAGTGCAGTCTGCCAGCCAAATAATAGCCGAGGAAAGAAGGGTTTTATGTAGACAAACGATCGGTTATTTTCTAAAAAATAACCTCAAATGCTCGTCTTGTCTAGCTCTGTGTGTACTCTGTGTAGAGATTAAAAAGTATATAAATGGTAAATGTGTTTAGAAAATAACCGATCGTTTCGCTATAAGAAGACCCTTCTTCCTCGGCTGGGATCATTTAGAGCCCTTTGAAGCTGCATTTAAACTGCATTTTAAAAGTTCAACCTCTGGGGCTCCATAGAAGTCCATTATATGGAGAGAAATCCTGAAATGTTTTCCTCAAAAAACATAATTTCCGTACGACTGAAGAAAGAAAGACATGAACATCTTGGATGACAAGGGGGTGAGTACATTATCTGTACATTTTTGTTCTGAAAGTGAACTACTCTTTTAAATGTATAATTACACTGTAACAAAGACAACTTAAAGTAAACAGTTTTTCGGTATCATTTAATCTGAATCTGCAGTGCATCACTGATCAACAATGAAACTATGGAGGCCATACGTCCCCACAAGAATGGAAAACCCTTAAATTGTCTACAGTTGTGCAGACTAGCTAACAGTTCCAATAAACAAGCCAAATAATATCTTAATGAAAATCTAAAAATGTAGAGAAAAGGGGACAAAAAAATTTCATTAGCTCCGAATAAGAACCACAGAAGTCATCGTAAAGAGCCCACAATGACAGAAAAACAATTGTGTGTGTGGACATGCTGAAACTGATGCCTGCTTTGGCTCATCCATCACAGATAAATGGCAGATGGCTGGGACAGGACGTGCGCTAACATCATCACGACGGAAATGCAGTGAGAGCTTTACCTGCTGCTAATCCACTTAGTCAAAGACAAAGCTGTTTTAATCCATCCTTCCCTCTCTCCCTCTGCTCTATGATGGACAGAGTAAAGCCTCCCAGTAGGACAGAGATGAAGGTAGAAAGAGCTTACTCTGCATATTTCTGTTACTGACACAAGCTTAAACTGATCTCTCTCCCTCCTTCGTACCGGTTTTAATAAGCAGGAGCAGAAAGTATTGATTTTTAGAGGATTATTAGTTCAGGGTTATCTCTTTCTACACACTGTGTGGAAAGAAATAACTTTGTATGTTAAAACTGTAGGAGCAATACTATTAAAGCTTGAGATGTGCACAAGTTCGTTTGTGAGCAGGTTATGTCCATAATCAGTTACGTCACATGCTCTCTAGAATCTGAAGCTTGATCACAGAATTTGTGTTTTTACCCAGCTTTACCCAGTTCAACAGCTCTGGCCTAAGCTGTGTTATAAACAAAACGCTATTGGCTATCTAAAAAAGGGGCAGGACTGCTGGGTTCCTGTCTTTCTGATTCAGATGAAATTACGTCAACAAAGCACTTCAGTGGACCTTAATACCAGTGTTGTTTTCGTCAACGATGACGATGACGAAATCATTTCGTTGACGCCACTTTTTTCATGACGATAACGAGACGATGACGAGATAAAAATGGCTCGTTGATGACTAAAACATGATGAGACGTGTGTGAGTTTTCGTTGACGAGACGAGAATAGACGAAAATGTTAGTGGGTGGTCCGTCAGACATTTAAAATGCATGACATTTCTGCTTATTGTGCATGCCAATTAAAACCTAAAAAGTACCTGACGCTATGGCAAGCCGTTTTAGCATTAAATACTCTTTGCCATACTAGTATGGCAAGCCGTTTTAGCATTCCATCCTTGTATGTCTTTTATGTTCTAAAACATTCCTTCATTATTGTAATTATTGGTGAAAATAGTCGATCCGGAAGCTCACATTGTGTTGAACTATAGATCTGCTATTTTCAGAACTTATAAGTGACACTACCCAACAGCAAAATACTTACTGACCTACATTAATTTGTTAAAAGACTACTTTTTCCCCTTTTTTTGACTAAAACTAGACTAAAACCTTTTTGACTTTTCGTCGACTAAAATTGGACTAAAACTACCACATATAGAAGTGACTAAAATTTGACTAAAACTAAGAAGCATTTTAGTCCAAAAGACTAAGACTAAGACTAAATCTAAGATGGTTGTCAAAAACAACACTGCTTAATACAAATTACAACATTGGATACCCAATATTGTAGGGGTCAATATCAGTAAAAAAAAAATGAAAAACTTTGTGGTCAACTTTTATTTATTTACTTTTTGTTTTCTACATTCTCTAGATTTTATATCAGTGTAGAAGTTGTTCAGCAGTGTTTATTACAGCCATGGGTGAAACGGGTGACTTGTTAAGACTTGTTAAGAAAAGGGCAAATCATGGAAGCCTGCTTAGCAGGAGTGTGTAACTTTTGTGGTTAAAAAACAATAGTCTTTTAATTATGACTGTGTACACAAAGCAGGGCAAGACTTCATCAGCAAAGAAGAATAGAGGGTGAAAACTAAACCTGAATGACAGAAACCATCAAACACTAAGAAGGATTGTGTCCAAACAACACAGAACTACTGCAGCAAAAGTGACATCAATATTCACCTCGAAGACCCTGAAAACTGACCACAGAGGACTTCACAAAGTGAACATCCATGGAAGTGCTACAACTGCTAAAACTTTAATCACAGGTGCCAATGCTAAAAAGTGAAAAAGACAGAGTCATGCTCATGAAACCTGAACAGTTGGAGCATCAAGATGAACTTCCACATCTGCCCTGACCAGAAAAATCACCTGACTTGAATATTATCCAACCATGTGGACAGTTTTGGAGAGAACAGTGAGAAGCCGATTCCCTCGTCTATCATCTGAACCGCCAGATGTTTTTACAGACAACATTCACCTGGAGACTATTCAAAAGTAACACAAATCTATTCTAAGAAGGTTGGAAGCTTTATTACAGTCAAATGTTGCTAAAACACATTAATGAAATACTGCCTATTTAGGCAGGTGTTCACATTATTTTTTCCAACTCCTGTATAAGTCCAATTATAACTGAACTTCACACATACTAATCAGGATGTGACCTCTTGAATGCGACACAAAGTTTGTATATAACAAGCCACTTAAATAAACAGCTTTATCACTTAATTGGAGTTTGTCATATTGTTTGCTCGCATTATCAGCCCGCAATATAAGGTTATTATTTATAAACTCCGTACATAAAGCTTCTGTATTCACCTAAGCCAGTGGCTCTTGCTCAGTGGCCAGGAAGCAGTGTTCTGTTGCTAGGCAGCCTTCAGCGAATTGATCATGAAATCACTGGGGAGTGAGAAGACTGATCTATCTATCAGAGATCTCGGCCTCCATTAGGGGCTCTGAATTAATGAGCATCAGATGAAGCTCATCCACTCTGAGATAAACCACAATACTTGTTCAAAAGAGAAAAAACTTTGGGTATTGGGAGAACCGTCTCTCTGATTAAAGAGCCACCAAACTTTGAATTACACATCTAATTAAGAGAAAAGATTAAACGCATAGTTAAAAATTAAAAATGTCAATTTACTCACTTTCACCTCATTCCAAACCGGTGAGGAGTAATTTCAAAAACGATTTCATTAAATAATGGTTTACGTTTTGTTCTGTTTTTCACAAAAACCCCTTGACTTTGTGCATGAGTATATAGTTCTTTGTCTTTTTTCTTCTTTTGTGTTTCACAGAAGAACGAAAAATTGCACCGCTTTGGAACGACACGTAATAATGACAAGATTTCCATTTTAGCTGAATTATTCCTTTAAAGCAATCATGAACGGCAATTAAAAAATGCTAATAGTATGTCCTCTGGAAACAGTGGACCTCGATACACTGTCCTTGTGAGCTCTGAGGGGAAGCAGGTGTGACTGCCTCACTCTTCCAGAGCTCTTGACAGCGTAGGAGAGAGAGAGGAAGAGATCATTTAGCCCTAGATACGCACGCTGAATACTGAGTCGCAGCAGAAGAATCGGCTATTCTGCTTGTGGATGCTGAGGTGCCCTTTCGAGTTGCGAGGATCTGCCAAGTGAAATGCACTGCCAATGTGTCAGGAGAGGCAGTGAATACTGAGACAGGAAATCAGGTCTAGAAGATGGGTAGCGACCTTGATTACAGAATGCTCTGACATGTAGTGTCTGCATTTTACAACATTGCTTGTAATATTACTTTACAGCCCTTTGAAAGCTTCATTTCCTGAAGGTATATTGGTGAAATATATGGCTTTAGGGATTTATCAATCCAAAAAAATACAGTCACATGTTACTGACAAGCAAGCTCAAATAGAATCTGCAGACTTTCTATGCTAATATTGGAAGGAAAATGCACTTATATGGTTGAACGTGTTATACACAACTATAACACACTAAAAACTCAAGTAAATTAGTGATAAGTTGTCATTCAAGTGGTAGTGGATATATAGAATAGACCTTTGAATGCTGCAGAAAATTTCTGAGCTTTCTCTGTGAAAACCAACTCTTTATGGGCCTGCTGATAAGGTAGCTTTTACAGTTATTCATTTTAAAGATGGCTTTAGTATTGACATAAATGAAAAAATAAGAAAGCACACTGATTCATAATTGTCCCATACGTGGCTTAATAAGTAAAATGAATTATGATGGACAACTCAATAACTCAGATGAGTCTTCAGTAAATGGAAAATATGTAGCCTAGATTATTGAGAATATTTAATCCTATAAAGCCTAAAATATCACATTTGTTACATGAATTTCTAATGCCAATCATCATTGTATTGCCTTGCAAAATACACTGCCATTCAAAAGTTTGGGATCAGTAAGAATATTAATGTTTTGATTTCTTATGTTCATTAAGGCTGCATTTATTTGATCAAAAACAGTAAAATTGTGAAATATTGATTTAGTGTAAAACAACTGTTTTCTATGTGAATATATTTTAAAATATAATTTATTCCTGTGACGCAAAGCTGATTTTTTTTAGCATCTTTACTCCTTTAGAAATCATTCTAATATGCTGATTTATTATCAATGTTGAAAACAGTTGTGCTGCTTAATATTTTGTTGGACATTGTGATACTTTTTTCAGGATTCTTTAATACATAAAGTTTCACAGACAGGGCTTAGGCTAAGCCAGGATTAGGCCATATAGTTCAATTAGGACAATTAAGTAATTTTTATAAACATGCTTACAAAAATACATTACTGGTGTGCATCTTAAGACAAAACAAAGGCACTGATATATCTTAAGATCAAACAGTGCAATTTTATTCCAGTTGAAACAACACAGACTTACATTTTAGTCTAGAACTAGGCTTAAGCCTTGTCTGTGAAACCGGGGGAAAAAGTTAAAAAGAACAGCATTTATTCAAAATAGAAATCTTTTTTAACAGTATAAACTACTATTTAAAAGTTTGTGGTCAATAATTTAATCTTTCTTTCTTTTGAAAGAAATTAATACTTTTATTCAACAAGGATGTGTTAAATTGATCAAAAGTGATAGCACATGTATCTTAAAAATATTCTTATTTTAAGTTAAATGCTGTTCTTTTTAACTTCTTATTTATCAAAAAAATCTGAAAAAAAACAAAAAAAAAAACAGGTTTAACATTTAAAAATTTAAAAGTTAAAAACTTATGCAGCACAACTTTTTCCAACATTGATAATAAAATAAATAAATCATATTAGAATGATTTTTGAAGGATTATGCGACAGTGAAAATTTCAGCTTAGCATCGCAGGAATAAATTATGTTTTAAAATATGTTAAAATAGAAAACCATTATTTTAAACTGTAATAATATTTAACAATATTACAGTTTTTTTCAGTATTTTTGATTAAGTAAATGCAGCCTTGATTAACATAAGATAATTCTTAAAAAGCATTAAAAATCTTACTGATCCTACACTTTTGAACAGCAGCGGATGTTTTTTTTTTCATAAAAAAAAAACAAATATTTAATGTCAAGATTTATAGAGTTAAAAGACATTACTCAGTTTTCAAATAATTTTTGCTGTAGTATCAGACACACACAGCCAAACGGATACTTCTTTTCAGAAGTTTTGTCCGCCTCCTAACACAGTTAACATACTGCCTGGGTGAGGTTAGTGTAAAGTTCTTTAAACGTCTTCTTACCGGCACTTTTCGCTGTTTCAGCTGATATTTTCTCTGCATTGCTGCCTGGTGTTTTGGAAAATCTTGGCTCTCAGAGTCTCTGCCCACACTGTCTGCAGTTGAGAGCAAATGCTGATGCATTCAAGAAGATGTCCTTCACTATAAAGAGAAAATTGACAAATCAAAAGACAACAAACATACAACATATATTCTACACTTACACTAAATCTGCAATTGGTGGAAGTATTGGTAAGTATTATTCAGTCCCAAATACACACCCATGCCCATACAGTCTAGCCTCCTTTTTTTTCTTTCATGTTAACATTAGTGTCACCTGACATAACCAGCGGCATCACATGCCATCTCTGTTGTATTAGCTCTTGAGAAGCAGGTGTGTTTTCTCCTTTTTCTTTTCCAGACATCAGTCTCTTGACCCCCTCAACCTCATCTCTCGACTGGGTCACTATTCCCCTTTATCACAGCGTTTGTATTGATGTGTGATGTGGAGTGTCAAGCTATTCATTTCATGTTTCTTATATTGAGGAGTGATGTGTCTCAGCTTTACACGTCAGCGTGCAGCAAAGCAACTCCAGCACAAGGCGTGACAGACTATGACCTAATATTCCCATCATTTTAATGAGATGGTGATAACAGAGGAAAGCAGATCTGTCCTGTCTCCCACATTTCTGTAATTGAGCGCCGTGGATCCCTGTTCTCGCAGGACTCCGGTAGAGCCGTATTATAATAATGACCTGGAGGCAACACAGATTTAATGGCGTTTGAGAACATTGTGTAATCTGGTTACGGAAGACAGAGATATATGTCATGATTTTATATTCTGAAGTCTGAGTCATTATATAAATGTTAAAATGCATTTCGTGGAACAACCCAGAAGACTCATTTGATAAAGCATAGGGCAATACAAAGGCTGAGGTTGACAGAAAAACACAAGGAAGGCAAGCCTCTGAAAACTATGAAAAGGCCAAATTAGATTTCACTTTCAATGTTTGTATTGTGTTGATTGGTTCGAGGCAAAAAAGTTTCTTCCTTCAGCATAATTATTCATGTTAGCTACTGGATAGATTATGGAGTCTTTCCGGTAAGAAACTGGGTCACTCAGTATGCTGTTCTATACATACAAATGAAGGAGTCAAACTTAGTGCTAAATCTGTTCTTCAGCAGGAACTTCAACGCATTATTGACAAGACTGTGGTATTTCTTTTTAACACAATCTTTTTCCACTACCACTGGCCTACTTTAATTTCAGAGCTTTAGTGCAACTGCCTAAACTGAAAACTCGACATCATAGGGTCACACATGGATTTGAACCATGAGAAATCACACCAGTGAAATAAGTTTTGGCCTGTATTTGTAAATCAAACTCTCCTCAACTTGGAAAGAAGCTGTGCCAGTGCATTCAGTGCACTCAACAATTACTAACAGCAGAGATATTGTTCGGAATGATCAATAACAGCCGTATCTTTTTACCCAGCTGTCTAAAATGGCACCCAACCACATGAATTCACACTGGACAGCAGCATTATCTGTGCTTCAAACCAATGTTTCAGGCAGTTCATTGGTGCAGAGTAATTACAGAAGGACATTTTTTTTTTGCATGCAGTATTTCAATGCAAAAACCTGCATCTTATTCAATAACCATCCAATAATTCAGTTCGACTAGCTGCTAAATGTACTGAAACAGTGCTGTGCAATTAATTTTGTGGAATTAGTAGCCACAGAAAGCATTCTATTAAAAAGAGATGTTTGTGTACATTTTTATTGGCCACGAAAGCAGTAATTCATCAAATTAGAATAAGTGACGGTGAAAAATCACTAAGGCTAATCCAGTCATATTTCCAAGCGTGTGGTGCATTTGTAAACCATAAAGTATGACTGATTGCGGTAGTCCATAGATATCAAAATTCATAGTGGTCTCATATCAAAGGAAACAGATGGTTAACATAACTTTGTCAGAGTGAACGACATACACTCACTTAATTTAATATAATGCAAATTAAGGTGTGAGACAGAAGCATACAATTCAAATAATAGTTTGTACACTTGTGCAATTTCACTCTCAGGAAAAAAAAATATATTAGTACCTAAAATGTACCTGTTATTACCTAAAGAGAAATGTCAGTACTTACAGTAGAGGTCAAAAGTTTACATACACCTTGCAGAATCTGCAAAATATTAATTGTTTCACCAAAATAAAACGGTTAATACAAAATGCATGTTATTTTTACTAATATTTAGTACTGACCTGAATAAGATATTTCACAAGAAAAAATAATAATTGAATTTATAAAAAATGACCCCGTTCAGAAGTTGACATACACTTGATTATTAATACTGTGTCGTTACCTGAATGGCTGTTTTTTTTTTTGTTGTTGTTGTTGTTGTTGTTTTGTTTTTTAGGGATAGTTGTTCTGCCTGTTGTTCTTCAGAAAAATCCTTCAGGTGCCACAAATTCTTTGGCTGTTCAGCATTTTTGTGTATTTGAACCCTTTCCAACAATGACTATGGTTTTGAGATTTATCTTTTCACAATGAGGACAACCAAGGAATTCATATGGCACTACTACAGAAGGTTCAAATGCTCACTGATGCTCCAGAAGGAGAAACAATGCATTAAGAGCTGGGGGCTGAAAACTTTTGACCTTAACTGTAAATGGTACATACTGTACACTGCATTAGTACCGTTGTTTCCAAAAAAAATTCAGTGGACCAAAATCCATTAGCATTAATAGCACTACAGTGAGGGAAAAAAATTATTTGATCCCCTGCTGATTTTGTACGTTTGCCCACTGACAAACAAATGATCAGTCTATGATTTTACTCTTAGGTTTATTTGAACAGTGAGAGACAGAATAGCAAACAAACAAAAAAAAAAAAGGCTTTTCCAAAAAATTATAAATTGATTTGCATTTTAATGAGTGAAATAAGTATTTGATCCCCTATCAATCAGCAATTTCTGGTTCCCAGGAGTTTTTTTTTTTTTTTACAGGTAATGAGGTGAGATAAAGGGTTTGCTCCTAATCTCAGCTTGTTACCTGTATAAAAGACATAAGAAATGAATCAATCAATCAGATTACAAACTCTCCAACATGGTCAAGACCAAAGAGCTGTCCAAGGATGTCAGCGACAAGATTGTAGACCTACACAAGGCTGGAATGGGCTACAAGACCATCGCCAAGCAGCTTGGTGAGAAGGTGATAACAGTTGGTGTGATTATTCACAAATGGAAGAAACACATAATAACTCCCTCACAGCCAGGGCATTGAAAATCGGTCATGGATAAATATTCCAGCATGACAATGACCCAAAACACATGGTCAAGGCAACAAAGGAGTGGCTCAAGAAGAAGCACATTAACATCCTGGAGTGGCCTAGCCAGTCTCCAAACCTTAATCCCATAGAAAATCTGTGGCGGGAGCTAAAGGTTCGAGTTGCCAAACGTCAGCCTTGAAACCTTAATGACTCGGAGAGGATCTGCAAAGAGGAGTGGGACAAAATCCCTCCTGAGATGTGTGCAAACCTGGTGGCCAACTACAAGAAACGTCTGATGTGACCTGTGATTGCCAACAAGGGTTTTGCCACCAAGCAAGTCATGTTTTGTGAAGGTGTCAGATAAAAATAAAAATTATAGACTCATTTCTTTGTCACTGGACAAACGTACACAATCAGCAGGTTATCAAATAATTTTTTCCCTCACTGTATGTAAACTATATTATCGCCAAGCTCTTATGTGCGACTATGAGGCGTATTATAAAGATTAGCATCAAGATTTTCTGTAAAGCTAGTTTTACACAAAAAAAGCGGTACATGACTTTCTGACTAAGCTATGATAACTGAACACTGCTGTTGTCTCTCAAAAGAACATCCAACTGTCATTTTCCATAAAGCTGCAAAACCCAGTGGAGGTGTAGAGTTTCCTCATTATCTGTCTTGAGTGGACATAAATGCCATGCAGTCTTTTCTCAATAGGCTCAATCTTTAAAAAACTTGCAGAACTACTTAACCGGCCTCCATTACACCTATTTTTACCTGCATGGTTTCCTGATCCACTGAGGGGTGAAAAGACTGATCCATTCCCCAAGTCTTCATCTCTCTTAATATGAAGTAAATGACCTAGTTTAAAAAGCATTTAGTTAGAAATGATGATGCTAATTATCTCAATTACCTCTTGCTAGACACTAATGGAATTTTGAAAGCCACCTTTGAAACTTTTATAACTAGCTTTTATGGCTTTTTCTTTCCACTTCTGAGAGTTATAATCAGTCTTTACCCTGCCTTCAGAATGGCTCTCTGATTAGACATGGTTTTTAATATAGTATTATAATTCACTCCACACTTCTCTTCAAATAAACGTCCTGCCTTGAACGGCCTTGCTGCAGAGTTGATCTATTTGTCCGGATGGAGCAGAGGCTATTGACGCACGGTCTTCCGCGAGTTGTCGTTCATATTGATTGGCAGTGGGTTCACTGTGCTAAATTCAGCGTTCCCGCTCGCAGTGGCTTTCAAGTTCAGTAAATGCGTCTCTGTGACGACGGGCCTTCTGAAGTGTGCGTCAAGTGCTGTTTGTTTCTCAGTGCATAGTTACTCCCCTAACAGCCAATTTCCACAGTTCATTGACTGACCTGAAAATACGCTGAGAAAGACTCAGGCTTGCTCACAGAGGGTACGATGGTGCTTCAGAACGTATCCAAACAGTCAGGGCTCCTTCAGCGGGCGACTCTAGAGGAAGTAGACACGCTTCAGACAAACACACGCAAATATAAAAATTCTTAATGGTGAATGCTAAAGAGTTATTCATTTTAGAATGTATTCAATATAATGCTCTGAGACTCTCTGTATTACTGTCTATGCAGACTTACAAAAATGAATATATGCAAGAACCACATTTTATGTATGAATACCTTCAATTGTCAGTGAGATAACATTGAGTTTACAGAACATGGTCCGAGTTCCTTTACCTGCTGCATAGCACTGATGTACACTTAAATTTGACTTTCGGTATGATTTGAGTCAAATGAACATTCATTTCAGGGCTCCACACCTCAGGCCTCCTGCTGCTCTCCGGCTGCTCAAAGTGTAATTACATTACTGTATCAAGCGATGTAATAGCACAGACTCTCCTCTCTCGAGGCGGCAGGTTTCTGCCAAATTCTCTAATAAATGAATCGTGGGTTTGATGCTTTTGGACTCAGGTACATGCAGGGTTCTACTTCTGCTCTCTCAGCTGCAAAATGAGATTGATCTTCATGGCTGCAAGGAGCAAAAAATTGTTTTTAGCAAGATCTTTAGATCTTTAAAGATTAATGAAACACTACAACACTTCGAGATGCTGATCAATATGTCATTTTTGCACATAATAGACTTTAGCATTTATTAATTTATATGAGAAATCACAACGGCAAATTTTAATATTTATTTGTGCATTCAATTACAAATATAAAATGAGCTGTGTGCATTTGTGGAATATACTGAGAGCTTGTAAATCAGTGTATAATATTTTAGTGCATTTTTTTCTTGTGCAATTGTGAGAAACATATTTATGATGCGGCTTACTCCTTTAAAGCAAAATAAAACCGACTGGATCAGACTGACAGCTGTTGTGCTCTCTATGGAAGCCAAAAAATAAAAAAGGTAATTGCAACTTTTTAATCTCATAATTCAGACTTTTTTTATTGTACTTTTGAGTTTACATCTCGCAATTCAGACTTTTTTTCTCAGAACTGTGAGATATAAATGCACAATTGCGAGTTATAAAGTCAGAATTGCAGGATATAAACTCACAATTCTGACATTTATTTCTTGCAGTTGCTACTTTCTCTCGCAATTTTGACTTTTTTTTTCTTGCAATTGGGAGTTTGTATCTCGCAATTCTGACAATTTTTCTCAGAATTGTGATATCCATTCACAATTGCGAGCTATCAAGTCAGAATTGTGGGATATATATAGACTTTTTTCTTGCAGTTGCGACTTTATCTCGCAATTCTGACTTATTTTCTTGCAATTGGGAGTTTGTATCTCGCAATTCTGACAATTTTTCTCAGAATTGTGATATCAATTCACAATTGCGAGCTATAAAGTCAGAATTGCGGCATATAAACTCGCAATTCAGATTTAAATTTTTTTTTTGCAGTTGCAACTTTCTTGCAATTCTGACTTTTTTTCTTGCAATTGCGAGTTTGTATCTCGCAATTCTGACAATTTTTCTCAGAATTGTGATATCAATTCACAATTGCGAGCTATAAAGTCAGAATTGCGGCATATAAACTCGCAATTCAGATTTAAATTTTTTTTTTGCAGTTGCAACTTTCTTGCAATTCTGACTTTTTTTCTTGCAATTGCGAGTTTGTATCTCGCAATTCTGACAATTTTTCTCAGAATTGTGATATCAATTCACAATTGCGAGCTATAAAGTCAGAATTGCGGCATATAAACTCGCAATTCAGATTTTAATTTTTTTTTGCAGTTGCGACTTTCTTGCAATTCTGACTTTTTTTCTTGCAATTGCGAGTTTGTATCTCGCAATTCTGACAATATTTCTCAGAATTGTGATATCAATTCACAATTGCGAGCTATAAAGTCAGAATTGCGGCATATAAACTCGCAATTCAGATTTTTTTTTTTTTTGCAGTTGCAACTTTCTTGCAATTCAGACTTTTTTTCTCAGAACTGTGAGATATAAATGCACAATTGCGAGTTATAAAGTCAGAATTGCAGGATATAAACTCACAATTCTGACTTTTTTTCTTGCAGTTGCTACTTTATCTCGCAATTCTGACTTTTTTTCTTGCAGTTGCTACTTTATCTCGCAATTCTGACTTTTTTTCTTGCAGTTGCTACTTTATCTCGCAATTCTGACTTTTTTTTCTTGCAATTGGGAGTTTGTATCTCGCAATTCTGACAATTTTTCTCAGAATTGTGATATCAATTCACAATTGCGAGCTATAAAGTCAGAATTGCGGCATATAAACTCGCAATTCAGATTTAAATTTTTTTTTGCAGTTGCAACTTTCTTGCAATTCTGACTTTTTTTCTTGCAATTGTGAGTTTGTATCTCGCAATTCTGACAATTTTTCTCAGAATTGTGATATCAATTCACAATTGCGAGCTATAAAGTCAGAATTGCGGCATATAAACTCGCAATTCAGATTTAAAATTTTTTTTGCAGTTGCAACTTTCTTGCAATTCAGACTTTTTTTCTCAGAACTGTAAGATATAAATGCACAATTGCGAGCTATAAAGTCAGAATTGCGGCATATAAACTCGCAATTCAGATTTAAATTTTTTTTTGCAGTTGCAACTTTCTTGCAATTCTGACTTTTTTTCTTGCAATTGCGAGTTTGTATCTCGCAATTCTGACAATTTTTCTCAGAATTGTGATATAAATTTACAATTACGAATTCTAAAGTTCAGTCCTGAGGAGAAAAAAAAGACTGATATTCTTCACAGAATTGCAAGTTTGTATCTCACAATTCTGACTTAACTCATGATTGTGAGTTTATATCACACAATTCTGACTTCATTTCTCAGAAATTAGGGCTGCACGATAAATCTAATGCGATTATGAGGCCCGTTTAGTCAATGAAGCCGGTACTTTGATTAGTAGTAAATCTCCTGCACGCGCTTTCAGCTGCGTTCAGCTGGAGTGTTCAGAGGCGTAAATCACTGACAAGCTACGCCAAATCGCGCTCAGAATCGAATCCGATTTTGAACGCGATTTGGCATAGCTTGTCAGTGATTTACGTCTCTGTGTATAAATTGCCGCTCCGGCGGAACGCAAATGATGGAGATTTACTTCTAATCAAAGTACCGACTTTATTGATTAAACGCGCCTAATAATCGCATTCGATTTATCGTGCATCCCTATCAGAAATGAGAGTTTACATCTCGCAATTCTAAAAAAAATCCAGAATTGTGAGATTTTGTAAGTTTGTATCACACAAGTGCAACTTATTTTATCAGTATTGCAAGTTTATAATCACCCAATTCTGACTTTATTTATCAGACTTATTGTGATTCGATTTGAACAGGGTTAAAGGGTTAGTTCACCCAAAAAAAGAAAATTCTGTTATTAATTACTCACCCTCATGTCGTTCCAAACCCGTAAGACCTTTGTTCATCTTCGTAACACAAATTAATAAATGTCTCATGAAATCTGAGAGCTTTCTGACCCTCCATAGACAGCAACGAATAAAGGTCTTACAGGTTTGGAACCACTTGAGGACGAGTAGTTAATGACAGAATTTTCATTTTTGAGTGAACTATCCCTTTAAATTTCTTGTAATATAGCATCATACAAACCACTTCTATGGTCTAGATGACAGAAGAGTGAATAAATAGTTCAAAGAACTTTCATATTCGGGTGAAATATTCCTTTAAGGTCAAAAACAGACTCTTTGGCTTAACAGGGTGCATTAACCTTATATTGTCACAGAGGACAGATCCTTAGAGACAACAAAAGAAAGATAAAGAGAGAGCGATGACTTGCTTTGAGACGTTTCGGTGTGGCACTCAGATGAGCGTTCCATCTCAGGATCAAAGTCGACAGAGAGCTCATCGTAAGCAAGATCTAAACTCACGCAGAGGAGTCAAGTGCATCTCTCTCCCCGCAGTCCAGATGCAACTGCCACTCTGGAACAGACAGAACAGACAGCAGAAAAGGCCACAGGGCAGACAAATAAACAAAAGGGCTTTTTGAATCCACACACACACACACACACACACTTTCGTTCCTGGTAGATGGGACTTTGCACCACAGGATCACATTCCCCTGCAAATCTCATTAAACATGCAGCGACTCTGTGTTTCTGCTGATGTGGTGTGCTGGAGATGTAATCTGCATATCTGCATGTCTAATGCCAAATTATTAAAGATTGCGTTAAGCGTTTTTAAGAGACGAGTGAAAATATATGCTCAGGTGGGTAAAAGGGGGAGGGCAGCATTAGACTCAAGTCCTTGATCTTTTCCAGCTTTTATAACGCATTCACGAGGACACAAACGCTTCCCGTTATCCTCTTTAAAGGCACAGCTGCATTCATTTGACCCAATAAAGTAAGCTGTTGATCTTTTCTTTCCATTTCAGAGAACATAAACAGTCTTTCTACACTACCGTATGATGCTCTCGTGGGACGCAGCATCTTATCACAGTAGAGACAAAACCAAGTGGGCCAGAAGAACTCTTCGGTGTAGTCCTAGTTTCTCAAGGTTATGTGTAAAGATAGCTCCAGTTTGCTAGTGCACTGTTGTTGGATGTGGGTTAGTCTTGGGCTAAGTAAGCCCTGTCATTAGAGACATGCTCAAAGTAGCCGAACAGATGGGAGCATTGTTAATTTAAACCCTGGGGAGTCTAGAGTACAGGCTTCACCGTTTTTTTTTTGTTTTTTTTTTGTCTGCCCAGACTCCAATCAGACCCTCTGACACATTGTGCGTGTTTTTTTTTCCTGGTCGGTCGTCTAGCATTACTGCGCTGGAACTTAATGAGTGTTGCATACTTAACGATTCTTTCAAGTTATTTTTTAGAAGAAGACATCAAAAGGTTCAATGCTAGAATCATAAAACCCTTCTAAAGTCATAAGATAGATAAGTACACATTTCTACTTCAGTAAAAACTGAGTGCTCCAGATATATGGCGTTATTTTAATGACAATTGTCGAGAGCGCATTATTGTAGCGCGAAAGCATATTAATATCATGTGCGAGCACGAATCTCTCCGCTCTCCGATTTCCTTTGCTCTCGCACAAAACCGGTCGCGCGCTCTCAGATATACGCTGCATTAGCTTAGAGAGAGTGCGCACTCAAAACGTGTCTCTCCTCTTGCGCAAACTGTATTTTCCATCCTGGATTAAACATTGTCAAAAGCTATTAAACAATCAGATTTCCTCTGATAAAAGTGCTACAGTACGTGAAATCTTATTTGCTGCGAGGGAGCTGAATCTGGAATTCTTTCGACAATCAAAGATGGATCTTTAATTTCTTTACAATGTAATTCTTACATCATATTAAATAAATATTAGAAATGGCCAAACATTGGGTGCTTGATTTGTAAATAACTTAGATTTTCTAACAGTTTGGCCAAACCTCTATGAACAAAATATTTATTCTAATTTCAGACTAAACTATTTAGATAAGGGTCAGAGGCAGGCATTATACCCTAAATAATGAAGATGTGGAGACCAAATATAATACAACACTACGATGTATTTCTCACAACATAATTAGCTCATAATTTTGAGAATTAGCTCATCTGAATTAAAAAAAATAAATCCCAATACATGTCCAAACAGCAGCGATTCTAGCAGAGCATTTGTTGTGTTATATCTTGCATCAGTTAGTCATTTAATGTTGATTTGATATGAACTGTTACTTTTTAGACATTTATTGCAATGAAAATTCAGTTGAAGTATCTGATTTAATGACACAACACTGACCTATTATATGAAGTCTGAGGGGGCTTGATTATACAACTGGACAGAGGTTATACAGAATCATCCAAGCAACCAATTCCTAGCATAAGCCTATAGGTTACATTTGATTAACACTGCTAAATATTATTAAACTGGAAAAAAAAATCAAAGATCCATCGTTGATTATCAAAATTTTTAGGTGCAGTTTACTCCCAGCCAATTAGATTAAATTTCAGTAGTTTCATTAGTCAGTCATATAAGTCTGATTAGTTGAATCTTTGTTTATATACCACCTTTTATAAGAGTGTTTACAAAGTACATTACAGATAGATGCATGTATGCATTCACAGACAATACAACAATAAAATAGGAAATACAATAAAAATACAACTATAAAAAGTCAAAGAAAGTCTTTAGTTAACAGGTTTGTTTTAAGACACTTTTGAATGCATAATGATACATTTTTGACAATGTTTAATCCAGGATGGAAATACTTCATATCTATAGCGCATGATAGATTTGCGAGTGTGCAGAACACCGTTTGAGCGCGCACACACACAGTTTGCGCAAGAGGAGAGACGCGTTTTGAGTGCGCACTCTCTCTAAGCTAGTGCAGCGTATATCTGAGAGCGTGCGTCCGGTTTTGTGCGAGAGCAAAGGAAATCTTCGTGCGAGCGGATAGATTCGTGCTCGCACATGATATTAATATGCTTTTGCGCTACAATAATGCACTCTCGACATTTGTCATTAAAATAACGCCATACAGATAATATATCTGCATCAGAGTGCAAGCTGATCAGCCAAGCATATATAATGTATTTCTCATTTTACTATAGAACAATGACCTACCTTAATTTAAGACTCTTCATACAGTAAGCAGAAGTCATTTTATAGCACCTAAACATGTGGCATGCAAGAGTTTAAAGGGACAGTTCACTCACAAATTTAAATTCTGTCATTAATTACTCCCCATTTTTTATTTCAAACCTTCTGTCATTTTGGGGAATACAAATTAAGATATTTTTGATGAAATCTGAGAGCTTTCTGACCTTGCATAGACAAGACACAATTGACATGTTCAAGGCCCAGAAAGGTAGTAAGGACATTGTTAAAATAACCAGTGGTTGAACCTTAATTTTATAAAGCTACGAGAATAATTTTTGTGTGCAAAGAAAACAAAAAAAATATGACTTTAACAATTTATTTTCGAGTACAGGAGATCTTGGATTTCATCAAAAATATCTTAATTTGTGTTCTGAAGATGAACCAAGGTCTTACGGGTTTGAAACGACATGAGGGAGAGCAATTAATGATGGATTTATTTTTTGAGTGAACTGTCACTTTAAGGAGATGCTGTGAAAGAAAAATAAAGAACATTATTTGATTTTTGCATTTAGGCCACGGTTAAAGGAATAGTTCACTCAAAACAAATCATTTACTTACCAAGGCCATATGACTTTCCTCTACAGAACACAAATGATATAATTTTTTTATTAAAACAATTTTGTCCAACAAAACTACAGTTACCTATAGCTGACAGCTCATTTTAAACAAACTAAATCTCATTTATGTGCACTGTATAATTTTCATTATTCTTCGTGTGGAATAATCCAATTTCATCATGTTTATTGCATATGGAACAGCTGGGAAAATAGGCGGTGGTCAGGTGTAGTTTATACATTAATATGCATTACAGTCATAAAATATCCTGCTTTCATAATACAACATTTACAGCCGTGTGTGTATGAATGTGTTATGACATATGTCTAATGGGCTGCAGGCAAACACATAAAACACACACCCAACCTGTGTGCTGATAGTCACATGATGTGTCTCCATCTTATGCAGCAAGACTGCAGGCAATCAGTCAGAGAAACTGACAAGAGGGTTGTTCTCTTCATCTAGTAGCACAAAAAGTAAATCACATGGGCTCATAATATGCTTATACGGACAGTTGTTTATACGATGACTATACACAATGTTAATTTTATATTCAAAACAATCTACAATTAATTGAAGGGTTATTTCACCCAAAAATGAATTTCTGAAAATTCTGTCATTAATTACTCACCCTCATTTAGTTCCAAACCCGTAAGACCTTTATTCATATTCGGAACACAAATTAAGATATTTTTGATGAAATCCGAAAGCTTTCTGACCCTACATAGACAGCAATACAACTGACATAAGGACATTAATGAAATAATTAATATGACATCAGTGGTTCAACCATAATTTTATGAAGCTACGAGGATACTTTTTTTGTGCAAAGAAAACAAAAATAAAGACTTTATTCAACAATTTCTTCTCATCCCTGTCAGTCTTCAATGCACATTCATGATAGTACCACAACAGTATGCTGTCGGATTTCAAAATGATCTTATTTTGTGTTCCGAAGATTAACAAAAGTCTTACAGCTTTGGAATGACATGAGGGTGAGTAATTAATGACAGAACTTTCATTTTTGAAAAATCGAATCTAATCAGGACAAACTATACATCGTTGGAAAAGTCTAAGACCCCTAAATAGATATTATACTACAGGGGCTGTTGAATGCTTGAATCTGATTGGCTGACGAATGTTCTAATGGTGTGCATTATTTTCAGGGAAACGCACGGCGAACGTAGTTCCAGGCAGCACTTGACCGCGTTACATGTCTATATCACTTCGCCACACGATTTCAGTTATTTCAAAAGGTCCTTACAGCATAAAACAGCAAATAACCAAAACCCACAACAACACTGGCCAAACAAATAATTACAGTAAACAACAGGATAAAAACGACAGATTATTTCCATGTTTTTGCCACAATATTACGTTTTATTATGTACGGAAAGCACATACTCTATTTCTCCCACTCTCTCCCTTACAGACGCACACACATACAGTTTGCACACACGTTAGCATACGCGCTAATGTTGTTAACACTGTTCTGACGATTAACAACTTAAAAACTACATGACAATTCTCACAAGCGAGGAAACAACAGCATGGTCTTGAAGAAAATGAAGTTAAAGTATTAGTAGAGATGATGCTGCTAATCACTTTTGAGAGACGCACATACTTGAGAGAAATAATTCACAAACTTAATCTCTCTCTCTCTTTCTGTCAGTCTGCCTGTCTGTCGGTCTGTCTAAACTTCATTATTAACTATCAACTGCTTAAGTGTTGTTACTAGGTCTAAAATGACGTTTTGGAATTAGCAACGAAGGCATTGGATGAGCTGCATAAGAAATTAATCCTACTCACAATAGCGTTTTAAGGACAAAAAAAAAACAGACAAATGTCTTGAAATATATCATCTGATCGATGTCTTGAGGTGTGGTTACCATAGTATAAGCGGAATAATTGACCTCAGTCCACTGAATTCCACGAAAATAATGTGGGTTTTCTTAGAATTCAACAGCCCGTCATCAATTATTCCTTACTTTTACCGCAGTTTTATGTTACCTCAAAAATCTACATCGTAACAGGAGTTCTGACCTTTGTCACAAAAAGACTTTCTTTGTATGTCACAACTTCAAACCACGACTCACGACTTTGTAGCGTTCCAAGCAAGTCACACCAAACTGCATAAATACAGCATCCGTAGGGGCTGCCATTGTTGTTTCGCGGGCTATGTGACGTCAGAGCGCGGAACTGGGAGTACACTGATCTAGTACAAGTTCACAGGTGGGAAGTCACAGGTTTGACTACCATTCCAGTGCACTTTCACGGGTAGAAGTTTGAAAAAACATGGGTAACGCGGCATTAAAATTTCAAAATGCATCCTTTGAAAACCTTTTTTAAAACAATTTTAAAAGCAGACATTGCATTACCATAGAAAATGTACGTCAAAATCATATTACAAAATGTTTTTGTTCATGAATTATAAAAATTTAAGTTTGGATAGTGCATTTTCACGTCAGTCTTCAAAAATGGGAGTGACAGTTAAAGGGTTAAAAACTATTGTAATTAGTGGTTGACTGAAATTCAGTGTAACTTTAAATAAACTGTAAATAAATGCTAGAAAAAATAGATAACAAATATGTAATGTGTATGTATTATTTGTCTTGTTTGAAGATGAATACTGTTGGGGAAAAGGGCAGATGAACGTGCTTTGAATATCCTTGTGCCATTGGAATATGATATAAAATGGAGAATAATAAAAGGGAAACATGTAAACTGTATATACTGTATAGACAATTTTGCCTGCCTGCTGAAGAAAACTATAATGGCTGACCACTAATTCTAAAGCATGACATTTATGCTCAATTAGACCGTACTGTTGAAATGAATAAGGCATGTAGCGCAAACGCATAAACATTACACGAGCCATTACAAGAATGAAAAAAAGCACATTTAAGTCATATGGGTGTATTTTCTTGTTCTACTTCTGGATGAAAAGCAAAAATACAGGCAGTCGTCTGCAGATATCTGGTGCAGCTCAATTTAACCAAGGATCAAATCCTCTGGGAGTAAGTATGGCACCTTTATCAAAAGCATCACTCTCAGCAGTCTGCAAGAGATACACTATAGACGCTTGGTGTTTGATCTGTATGGCAGCTTTAAATGTAGAAAAATGATTGAAAGGGCAATGTTTCAAGGTTCAATTAAATAAACCTAAAGATTTGATTAATTTCAAGATGATTTTGAATCATTCAAACAGGCAGTTAATTAATACTTCTTATTGTGCACTTCAAATAGAGATATCCGGGTCTGTTCTATGTCCATAAAAACACTTATAATAGACCAGTATCAGCACAGGAGGAAAAAAGACAGTGACCTATTTTCAGCAGGCTGCTCTATTTTCTTGCACACCTGGGATGAGAATACAAGCCGGCATAAAGTTTGTCTGTTTTTCCCCCCTTCTTTTTATCTGTCAGTCGCTCTCTGTTATGTCCTCTTTCAGTTCATACACATATGACCCATGTTTATCTCCCCAGGTTCAGAGCAGCAGAGCTCCAGTGTTGAACCACTAAACCGAAATGCGCTTGTACAGATGTGGCCTCCGAACGCAGACAAAAGAAATGAGCAGGCTTAATTGAGCTGGGTAATTGGCCATTATTTACCACAGAGATGACGCTCCCCACCGCTGGCTTTGACACATCTGTAGAGCTCATTAGTGTGAGGAACTCTCTCAAACGAGGCAGGAAAACGTGACAGGCTGCTTTGTTTCAGCTGTTATGTAACTGCGGGGTGCTCTAGGGCTCATAATTGACCTGGATGAAACATGTTTCAATCTCTGTACCTTTGTAGTTAATGGTGCTTGGGTAAGTGGGTTTACAAGATGTGAGTCCTGTACATAAAGTACATGACATCCCTGATTCTTAGGTTTGACAGTAATAGCAGACCGCACTAGCAGTAAATCTTTTAAATGATTAAATTGGACAAGGTTCAAGAAAAAGACTTTCTGGCCAGCAGTACAGATTTGTACGATTTTTTTTAGTGACCCACAAACAAAACGTTTGGTCAAGAAAAAAAAAAGTATAGATTTTTATTGTATTTATCTTTTTTTATTTACATTAAAACTAGTGGTGGGCCGTTATCGGCGTTAACGTGCTGCGTTAACGTGAGACTCTTATCGTGCGATAAAAAAAATATCGCCGTTAATCTATTCTCAAATTTGGGTTGGGAGCTGGGTCTAAACTACCAGTGTTGGGCAGTAGCGTCGCTACAAGTAGTGACGCTACTAGCTTAACTACATTTCTCAGTAGCGTGGTGGTAGCGTCGCTGTTTTCTGAATCAAATAGCTTTTCAGTAGCTAAGCTATTATTTTGATCAAGTAACGCGGTAGCGTCAACAAAAGCTACAAGCTATATATTGTTCTATACTTTAAGCTCAAATCGGAAATATAACTGCTACGGATCACTGATCCTGGGTCAGTAAGTGGCGCCACCTCCACTAAACCTCGTGACGCCATTGGCTCATTGAACTGTCAGTCAAACCGTATTCCTCCCGAGTCCCGCCTCTCTCGTCAATGAAGTGCGTGCGGCGCGCAGTTTGAAGCATCTCAGCGTGTTTGCAGACTTGAGGTAAATAAAGAAGTGTTGATTGAAAGTACATGTTTTCTGTATTTATAACACAGCACTGTATTTATAAAGGCTAATGTTTTTTTTTGCATTCGAGGAGATGAGAAAAGTGTGTCTTAGTCTAACATTGTTGTCGATATTTTTTTTGCTAAATTCATGGCGAAAGGCAAAATGTTTCGGTTCGTTAGTAAAAACAAACAAACATAAAACGACCAGGTTCCATTCGTCTAAAGGAATTATAATAATCTTTGCTAATATTCTTAATACTTCAAACTGCTTTGAACTTTGCAGTAGTGAATTATGCCTTTACTATGACCAACATGACAGAATATGATATTCAGCTGTTTGATCGCGCTGGTGTCTAACGTTACGCTCACACATTTGAAAAATAAAACAGTCACCCAAAAGTTACATTAGTCAATTTAAATAGTGTGTATTACGTGCAGTTCAGCATGACCACCGGTCCCGTGGCACATTTTTGCTCATCATGATATTTTCCATCGACGTGCATGAAGTACAAAGCTTACCCAATGCATAATAATTTTGCTTCAAATACATTGCAGATATGGAAACATTTGTATTTGTGGCAAGAGAGGTAGTCTACATAAGCCCAACTACTTTCAGTTTCACATTTAATTTGTTTTGGATTGTTTTGGCAAATTTATTTATTTATTTATTTATTTATTTCATCATTTATTTCATCATTGTTCTGTTCTGAATAAGATTAAAGTTAAAGGATTTGTTGTGGAGTGAGTGAAATAATGTCATAACATTACGCTGTAGGCCTGTTTATTTCAGAATATAATAAAATGTGACTTATAGGCCTTGCCGCTGTGACCTGTCGGTTTAATTTTTCATCTCAAAGACTTACAATTTACGTTAATGTGTTTTACCTTCTGCAAACGAAAATAGCCGCTTGACTCGGTTATATATTCTTACTGTCAGTTAACAAATTTACAATAGAATTTAGCTTTGCTTCCCAGATAGTAACAGAGTGGGCCAAATCTGACTTACATTCCACACTTGTCTTTTATTCACAGTCTTGACTGCAAAAGTTTGTGATTTGTTTTTATTTTTGTATTTGTTATGTACTATAGATTCTGACAATTAAAAAAAACAGGCTCCTGTATTCATGAAATCAATCACTGTCTTTGTTCAAACACGGCAGTAAATTAAAGTGCTGTTTTTGTGCGGTCTGTCATATTTTAGTAGCTATATACAACAAATCTACAGCGCTTCCATTAGGGTGTTTTTTACGAAGCTGTCAACACTGTAAACTCTGACGACATGCAATCAGTTGACGAACACCCATTCATATATAGACTATGTTATTCAATAATATGTATACCATTATTTCATTTACAAATTGTGTGTTTTCCCCGTTTTATTCGTTTAATATTGTGAAACTGGTGCCATTGCTTTTTTTGTTTTTATTTTTTTCAAGAAAGAATTCAACCCCCCAAAATATGAGATAAATCCAGGCCTGTACATGATACAGATTTTTTTTTTTTTTTTTTTTGCCAAATTGGTTTGGAAGAGTGGTTAAATAAATCATTAAACTGAACTTGTATGGCTGTATGACTGACAATTTAATTGATCACTGAGAGAGCATTGACTTGGTATGATGTTGGTTCAATAGAAAAATGAAATTTTAAAAAATAGCTTAGATGTAGTGAACTACTTTTGCCATGATGCTGTAGCTTAGCTTGCTACATTACCCAAGGCTGTAGCTTTAGTGTAGTTAAGCTTCATTTAATGAAGAGTAACTGTTAGCTTAGCTCACTACATTTTCCAAGTAGCTTGCCCATCACTGTAAACTACGCAAGCTATGATGACTTTCACCTTGATAGTTTAACGCGGATGTATACCGAAGACTACAGAATATGGTCGCGCGTTTACGTCTCCTCCGCCAAAACACAGACGGGATCGCGTCGTCCTCCATTCATAAAAACCGAATCTACTATAGCGAAATGCCACGTAAATTCGTAGTTTTTTGGATTCATAAATCAAATGTTGGTCTGTCACTTAATTCAAATCGCGATATGGACAAGTGTATGTGAAAACTGAAATGCAAAAAGACCGTTTTAATATGAATCCGGTATGTTCCGTTTGCCTAGCTGTATGTATGAATGATGGAGACGAGCTTTTACTACACGCATACTGAAACACACGTGACGCTCCCGGTAATTTTTGGCATTTTCATCTCACATGAACAGATAAACTCAATCTCCCAAACTGCTGTGAGTGTCACTTTTACCGTTTCATTTGAGAAAACTAGCATCATATCATACTGTATACACAGAAACTTCACGGCAACCTGTCAAAATAAAAGTACGGTGTAACATGAACGTAGAAGTAGAGGAAACGTAGGGGAAACACTGGCTACCATAGATAAAACATACGTAGATGTATATTTTTATCACACTGTACAACAATAATACTGTTTTTTTTATTACAGTAAGGGCTAAATTTAGGGTTGGGTAGGTGTTGACGTTAAAAAATTACAATCTAATAGGTAGAAAAAATAATTTCATTGTTAGTTAGTAAACAGTACATCTTATTGAACAATTTATTTTCATCAACAAATTATCATAGAACAGCTTTATGAGCTTTATGATCCATTCTCAAAGACTTACTTTTAGTCATTATTTGGGTAGCACACATATTCTGAATGCCTTCATCAGAATTCAAATTAGCCATTTTAATCTAGATTAATCTAGATTAATTCCAAGATTTAATCTAGATTAATCTAGATTAAAAAAATTAATCTATGCCCACCCCTAATTAAAACCCTTATTTTATTAATATTACAGACTTTTACATATGTGCATTTTTTAATCCGTGCTAAAATATAAATATATAATGTTACTAAAAACAAATGTCATATTTTGCGTGTATGCGCTAATAAATAAATAAAACATATATACAATTTAACTTTTGAATTAATAAACCCTCTTTTGTTAAAAACAATGCCATATGGTTTAACACGTTACTGATTTGTTTATCCCTTTCAACCAAATCTAACAGATGCTTTCAAGACTATCATAAGTCCTCCTTGTAATTTTAGCTAAATCTAAATTTATATCTATCATCCAACTAGGTGAAATTACTTTGGTGATAAAAATTCACAACAATAACGTTAAAATCATCATAAACCACCAAATGTCTAGGTTTTCCAGACATAAAAACACATGTACATGATCAACAAAGTAAAATGTAGTGACAATACAAGCAGATGACAGACACAACAACAGACGTTCAGAGAAGATTAAAGCCGCTATACGCAGTAAAAACTAAATTGATCCAGAACCAATGAGTTTCGCATTGAAATTCAGCCCCTAGCCTCAGATGGGAGTAAATGTCTTTTCCCCAGCTGCACCTGACAGCAAGTCTCAGTTCTGTTTACGTGCTTCAGCTCCCATTACAGCCCTGCACCGATTGCCATCAAAATAGATCTCCAATTTTGCAAGTGGGATTCAGACCTCCATCAAAACAATTGCCTGTCATGCGGAACAACAGTTGGCAATGTTGCATTTGATGAGGCAATCAGTCCACTGATCCCGTTGCATATTAGCAGATCCTAATGACTCTCTGAATCAGAACAAACCATTCAGCGCACTGACCACACATTCTCATGAATGGCTGATAAAAAGACATTTTTCTTTACACAGATTGAGAAATTTTGTGTTAATCAATGGTTGGTTCGATTAAAACAACTCAATTTCTCTGCTATTGCGATTTATTTAAGTAAGTGTAAACGCTGCCGTCCGAACCCTAGTGCGCACCAAAGAAGCAGACTGAGGCCACTAAAAAGATGAGTCTCGGTCCACTTCCAAACGAACTCTGGTGCGGTTTGAATAAAATATGAACGCAACATGGACCAAATACTTCTAAATGAACCAAAAACAGGAAGCAATGACAAGATGCAACGCAATGTGACATGATTTCATGAAGGGAACAAGCGGTGTATCCAAAACAAAACGAGCAGAGGGCAAACGTGGAGCAACAAGGAGGTAAAATGCATGCAACAATGAGTGCGCCTAGTCCAGTAGACGGCATTGCGTGTATTCGACTTAAAGAGGCGATCAGCAGACCGATTTGTGAATGGGTACACTTTAAAGTCATACACCCACAGTGCCGCTTTAAGTCGAACGCACCTTTTTCTTTTGTTTGTTTCGGAGTTCCGTCACAAAATATACGTCATTCAACCCGACTAGTCAGGTTGTGAACGTATTACTATGCCTTTAGGGTTGGTATCTTTAGGTTTGCTGTCAAAAACGCCAGTGTGAACGCTAAGTAGCCCGGGACCAAATGTATCATTTTCCTTATTGGTCTGGACCAAATGAACTAAATGAACCGAACTACAAGTGTGAACACACCTAGGAGTAGTTCACTTTCAGAACAAATGTTTACAGATAATGTACTCACCCCCTTGTCATCCAAGATGTTCATGTCTTTCTTTCTTCAGTCGTAAAGAAATTATGTTTTTTGAGGAAAACATTTCAGGATTTCTATCCATGTAGTGGACTTCTATGGTGCCCCCAAATTTGAACTTCCAAAATGCAGTTTAAATGCAGCTTCAAAGGGTTCTAAATGATCCCAGTCGAGGAGGAAGGGTACTTATCTAGCAAAACAATCAGTTATTTTCTAAAAACATTTACAATTTATATACTTTTTAATCTCTACACAGAGTACACACAGAGCTAGACAAGATGAGCATTTGAGGTTAAAAAGTATATAAATTGTAATTTTTTTTTTTTTTTTTTTAGAAAATAACCGATCGTTTTGCTAGATAAGACCCTTCTTTCCTCGGCTGGGATCGTTTAGAGCCATTTGAAGCTGCATTTTGGAAGTTCAAACTCGGGGGCACCATAGAAGTCCATTATATGGAGAGAAATCCTGAATTTTTTTCCTCAAAAAACATAATTTCCTTACGACTGAAGAAAGAAAGACATGAACATCTTGGATGACAAGGGGGTGAGTACATTATCTGTAAATTTTTGTTCTGAAAGTGAACTACTCCTTTAATGGAACATGATCTTTACTTAATATCTTAATGATTTTTGGCATAAAATAAAAAGCGATCATTTTGACCCATGCAATGTATTATTGGCTATTGCTACTAATATACATGTGCTACTTATGACTGGTTTTGTGGTCCAGGGTCAAATATTATTTTTATGAATTTGTATTATTAATAATAACAACAATTTCAGTTTATAAGCTTGACTGCCATTTAAAAAAAAAAACTTCAATCAAGCCAAGTATGAATCTCATCAAGGTATTGTTTTTTAGGAATTTTACATTTAAAACTCAAGGCAATAACAAATCTAAACAAGATATTTTATGTGTGAACTAACGTTCAGCTATTCTTTTAAATAGTTAACTTTTAACTAATTTTGAATTTTTCAGATCGTCAGTCAAAGTTTGGTAAATATTGATCACAAAGAAATTTACTTGAAATTTTACCAAGCTGATTACTCACTAAAAACTTCCACAGATCACGTTTTCATTACATTTTAAGTCTTATTTTGATATAATAAAGTGATTATCTTCCCATTAACGAAAGCGGACAAACACAAGAGGTGGGATTTATCGCATAAACCAATCACAGCTAAACATAACCAGTCATATCCAATCATATTGCAATTGAGGCTTTGCCTCCTCTCATGTGACTTTGCCCCATCCATTCCCCGCACATTTTTGTTAAAACTCAATGAGCTCAGGGGAGGCAAGGAAATCGCGGACTCCCGCTGTAACTTTACCTGCTGATGTCGCTGTTGGACAATGTTTCTTTAGAAAACACTTTTTAATGTTATATTTTATAATATTTCCATTGTTTTTTGTTCTTTTTTTCCTCATCCAACATTTTGCCTGCCTCCCTTGCCTCCTCAGAGAAAACGCCCCTGCTATATACAGACATTTTTCATTAACTGCTAAATATGAAAAGAAATCTTTAGCTGGCTAGTCAAGCATAATTAGAAAAATATATATTTTTTATTAACTATAAAATTTGACTTACGAGTTTGAATTCTTCAAGCCTGGCTGTCGAAATTCCTGATATTTTTTGGTTTTCCGTGACTGGGGGAATCCTAAAGAGAAGATTGAAAAGAATGAACGCATGCACAGTAAAGTAAAAGTACTATGCCGTGAAAATGAAAAAGAGACAGGAGGAAGCCACTGCACTGAAACATGGCCATTTAAAATTCAAAGCCTCTTTCATAGCAGAGTGATTCAACTCTGAAATTTGTTGCTTCAGTAGATCAAATAATAGAATTATGTGCATGTCGACCTCTGTCTTAATTACAGCTTTCAAAACATATTAATCAGGGAATCAGAGCAGGTCGGCCCTCCGCAAGGAACAAGTCGTGGGGAGCGAACAGAGAACTCTACATTACTCTCATTAGAAGCACTTCGATATTATTCCGCATGTGATCTACTTTAATTAAATAAAAAATTGATTTAAAAAAGGGTGAAGCACTGCTGAGCTGCATCGCAAAATGCGTAACATGCAGTAATCTCACACAACGGGGGAGAAGTGATTGTAGCATCAAGTGCCTGGACAGAGGCGGATTGTTTTATGACTGTACATGTGTATCCTAGCAACCTGGACCCTTATGTTTGCTCTGCATGAGTGGCCTGTAGCTCATGTCACCATGAAAGGTTCCTCTGAACATAAAGGAGATAAGACATTTGGTGTTGTAACAATTTTCCCCAAAATGAGAACAAAATAACTTATATAACAGATTGAACAATGAAACACCTAGATTGTCAGCAATCAACCAACAGAGCGGTCACAGTGCTTTCTCTGACAATTTGAAGCACATACATTTGATGTAGTCACTCTGGATTACAGCTAGGCTCTTTCCATTATGAGCCAGCAACATTACATTACATGATTGAAAAAAAATCACTTCAAATCTGTACAATCAGCAAAATTAAGCTTAAAATGAGAAAGCACTTACCCAGTCAGTTAAACACTAACCATGACTGGTTTGAATGAGCCTGATCTCATGGCGAAAACATACCTGTTGGAAACTGCAGTGATATGCATTTTATTTATGGAAGCCCGTTTCCACCGCTGAATAAAAAATAAAAAAAGTAATTGCAACTTCTGTCTCATAATTCTGACTTTTTTTCTCGCAATTGCGAGTTTACATCTTACAATTCTGACTTCAGAATTGTGTCACATAAAATGTGGGATATGAACGCACAATCACAAGTTATAAAGTCAAGTTATACAGTCAGAATTGTTAGATATAAAGTCAGACTATTTATCATCACAATTGCAACTTTGTATCTTGTATAATGACCTTTTCTCAGAATTGCGAAAGTTTGTTTCTCACAACTCTGACTTTTTTTCTGGGAATTGTGAGATATAAACTCACAATTGCAAGTTATAAGTTCTGGGGAGTAGATAGTTCTGACTTAATTTCTCAGAATTTATATCTTGGAATTCTGACTTTATAACTCTCAACTGTGAGTTTATATCTTACAGTTCTGTGAAAAAAGTCAGAATTGTAAGATAAGTCATTTTTTTTATTCCATGGCGGAATTTGATTTGGGGATTTGAACTCTTGATATTTGGCAACCAAACACAAAATAATATTTAGTGACTTCAATGAAATTAGAGAGATTTTGTCATTTTTTTTTTGAAGTTTTAAAATACATTTTAGTCTCATCTTCTATCCTTAATGATATTGTATGTTGATACAGTCACAGTTATCATTTATTCACCTTACTGTCGTCTCATCATAGTCTCGTTTTAGTCATGGTTAAATTTTTTTTTAAAAAAAGCTCGATGATGAACATTTTTCGTCATAGTTTTTTTAAAAGCATTACAAAAATTCACAAGTAATCCACACAAATTCAGTCCATCAATAACATTTTATGAAGTGGAAAGCTGGATGTTCATAAAAAAAATCCATTTTTAAGCCATTTTAACTTTAATCTGTCGCTTCTGTACAAAATAAGAGTTCATATTTCATGATAATGCTTCCTCAAGTGAAAATGTCCACTCACATCAAAATGCACACATACAGCACTGTGCAAAAGTTTTAGGCCACTAGTATTTAACCAACAACAAAATATATTTTAAGTCAGTTATTTCTAACTTTTGCTATAATGTGTTTCCATACATTAATTTTGCCATAAATTGTAATAATCCAATGAGATTTTTGTTTGCCCAAGTGTCTGACAACAGCCAGTGCTCCACACAAAGATCTGATCTCACCATCATCCAGTCTGTCTGCAATGACATGAAGAAACGGAACAAACAGAGACGGGCTAAATCCACAAGAACTGTGGCAACGTCTCCAAGATGCTTCAAGAAACCTTGAAGCAAAGCTATGCTCTAGTGAACCTTAAATGCAAAGGATGGTCACAGCAACTCTTATTCAATTTAGTTACTAGTTAATTGATAAATAAAATTAGGGATGCACGATATGTATCGGTCGATAACTTGCACGTTTTGTCAGTAAAGCCGGTTCTGTAATCAGCGGTAAATGCCATCAGGTGCGTGATTTCACGTTGAGCCGTATATACTACACACAGCCGTTATTTACAGACGAGCTGCGCACATTCACACTGATAATGAACATTGCTATGCGCAGCTCGTCGGTAAACAACGGCTGTGTGTAGTATATACGGCTCAACGTGAAATCACGCACCTGATGGCATTTACCGCTGATTACAGAACCGGCTTTACTGACAAAACGCGCAAGCTTTATCGACCGATTGGTATCGGTGCATCCCTAAATAAAATCTATTTATGACATTATTTTTGACAGCATCCTCATTTTAGAGAATTTTTACACAAGTGCCTAAAACTTTTAACAGTACTGTAGCTTTGCAGCTAGGTTTCTTGAAGCATCTTAGAGACACTGCCACAGTTCTTCTGGATTTAGTTTGTTCTGTTTCTTCATGTCATTCCAGACAGATGGATGATGGTGAGATCAGACCTCTGTGTGGAGCACTGGCTGTTGTCAGACTCCTTGTGCAAACAAAAATCTCACTGGATTATTACAATTAATGGCAAAATGAATGTTTGCAAATGTAAACTGATATTTCATACTGACACAATACAGCAAAAGACAGAAATAACTGACTTAAAACCATTTTTTGTTAGCCTAAAACCTTTGCTCAGTACTGTATTTGTTTAGAAATGTTTTGAGCTATTTAAGCTTGTAAACAGTGCTTGATCTGTGCATATTTCTCTACTAATTCAGACTTTTTTTTACTGGAAAAAACTATATTATGGATAGAGGACTCGTATTTTAACTGGGAAGAAGTGTTTGAAGTTGGAAACGTCTTAATTATACAAACATAAAGACATTATGTTTATACTATATGTTATATGTTATGTTATACTTTCATCAGCTGTTTAAACTCTCATTCTGACGGCACCCACTGACTGCAGAGGATCCGTTGGTAAGCAAGTGATGCAATGCTAAATTTCTCCAGATCTGTTCCGATAAAGAAACAAACTCAACTCCATCTTGGATAGCCTGAGGCTGAGTAAATTGAACTACTAATGAACTATTCCTCTAAGTGCTGTTTTAATAAAGAAGTTGTGCTTGTTTATCAGTTTGTATAAATCACAATCTAAAAAAATAAAAAGAACCCTAAACTCATGTAACATCTTTCAAATGCCTACTCATGCTCTGGCTAACTGTCTCAGCAGTACCCAGAACATTACCTGCTCTGCTTTGAAACATCTGCTTGCAACAAATTCTTGCTGGAGGGCTCCCCGCAGAAATGAAGCAACGGTGCAGATTGAGCGTAGAGAGAATCACTGTGGAGCCCAAGGCTAAGGGCCTGAACTCACTGTTCTGCAGCTCTCAGCTGTTCAATTTACCCAGCAAACCACAAAATATCCCAGTCAGCGAGGATGTCCATGATTTCACTTCAAACAGCGTCCTTCATGGCAGGCATGAGGGACTTGAGGAAAAGTTTTGGCCTATCAGTTTGCTTCTTTTTCTAATTAATTGAATAAGTTTTTGCATGCCTTAAGATCACCTCGCTCCTCATTTGCCTGGGAATCCTTGCATAGGCAGTAATCTCATGTTTAAAATATCAGGCTTTTTGTTGTTGATATTTCCCCTTCAGCTATAATTAAATTCTTAATTATCAAGACGCAGTCAGAAGGAACACAGAAGCAGGGAATTCAATTTGGAGACCCCCTGTATCATCCCGAGGGTCAAGAGAGGATTGTGGGAAATAAGTGGGGTATGAATTGGAAGAGAAAGGAGAAAATAAGAGAGTTATGGATTCTTTTGATGGATAGAACTTGCAGCACTGCTTTGCTTCCTGCTGCCATGCGCTCACCTGATTCACTGACATCTTAATCAAGCGCTCCTCTGGAGGAATCGCTCTGGATTATGGCTTGGTTCTTTCTATTAACAGCAAGCAACAACAGCAAGCTCCTGTGGACTAAAGACACAAAACAATTAACTTTCTCTTCGTCCTTTCTCGAGGGCTATATGATGGGGAAAACTTTGAGAAGTCTGTATGTAGTGCAAAATTAGAAGGATAGGGGGAAAAAAATCTCATTATTTGCTCATTATATCAGTTCATTCCAAACCTGTATTCTGTTTTTTTTGTCCACAAAAAAAGACAAAAGGACAAATTCTAAAAAATAAAAAAAAATCAATAGCTATACTGAATGTCTTTCAAACGGTGCTTATCTCATCAACAAAATTGTTTACAAAAATATTTGTTAACCAAGGTTTCGATGATCAACAATATGCAGAAATCCCACTCTTTCATGAACACCAGATTCAAGGACTTTTAAGGACTTTAAGCACCATTTATTTTATATCAAGCACCTATCAAATTCACACCCCCAGCATATGTAGCGTCATGAGAGTGCTTACTGTACTGAACATTTCACTTACACTTAACATTTACATAAAAAATGTCAGAGTATTTATGATGTTTTGAAAGTGTAGGTTTCATAAATTGACCGTTTTAAACAGTCACGTTCAAAGAAACTGAATGAAATCAACTCAATACTGTTAATATTCAAATTCAAGTAGTTATTGTACAAGATTTAAATGTATATGCGCTTTGAAGTCCCGTTCTGAATTAAATTATTTGCAGTCCGATTGGAGTGCTTCAAAGCAGTGAATCACTTTGCGATGCAGTGGTTTACTGATTTTGAGTTTCAAAAAGCTCAGTTTATACTGGTCTTTGCTCGCTTTCTCTATATAAATTATTCCTTGTAAGTTAGGCCTATTAATTGTAATGATTTCATTTCAAACAATGTTTTTATTAAATTGTGATCAAGTTAGACACAGTTTAAGTCGTATTAAAAACATTTCATGACATTCATTATGTTATCTTACCTAAAAAGATGGGTATATAGTGTGTATTGTTAACAGATTACACTAACATTAGGTACCTAATCTATAGCCTTACTTGAGTATGGTCCGCCTATGGAGACCCCCCCCCCCCCCCACTCAATATTAGAATGTTCAGCGGGAGCGGACTTAAGAAAACTGTCCCACATAGAGCTCAAATGTTTTTTCTCGCCACACCATCTTCACCCCCACAATTATTAGTGCTGCTTCGTTCTGGTTTTGACAGAAGACACATATAGGACAATTTCTGAAATAGTACCATAAACAAAACAAAAAAGCACTTTCAAGGATGTTTGTATTTTAAGTACTTTCCAGGCCTTGAATCCATATCTGAAATGTATGTACTTTCAAGTACTTTCAAGAAGCGTGGGAACCCTGAATATGAAAAATGATACATTAAATTAATACACTACCATTTAAAAGTTTGGGTTAGTAAGATTTTTAAAAATATTTTTGGAAAGCCTCGTATGCTCAGCAAAGTTGTGTTTGTTTGAAAAATACAGTCAAAACAAAAAAAAAAAAAAAAATTTCAGCAACCACTACTCCATTGTTCAGTGTCACATGATTCTTCATAAATGATTAATATGCTAATTAGATGCACATTTCATATGTAGAAAAATTATGAAATGCTTAATAAAATCTTTCAGGATTTGTTGATGAATTCAAAGTGCAGACAGCATTAATTTGTAATGGAAATCTTTTACATTTTCTTTTAAATGTTTTCATGTTTGATTATTTAATGCACCTTGCTGGATTAAAAAAAAAAGACCCAGACATCAAACTTGTCTATAAAATATATGAATATGTGTTTTAATTTAGCATTCTAAATCATTTTATTTGCCTAAAATAAAAATGCAATTTTCATCAAAGTAAAAATTATTAAAAATGAATGTATATGAAACCATATGGACATCAGAGATATTTGGAAACTAATAAACTCTAAAAATTAACACTGTTTGAAAGCCATGTGATACAGTTGAAGTCAAAAGTTTACATACACCTTGCAGAATCTGCAAAAAGTTAATTATTTTACCAAAATAGGAGAGATCATACAAAATGTTTTTTTTTTTATATATAGTACTGACCTAAATAAGATATTTTTACATAAAAAGAATTTACATATATCCCACAAGAGAAAATAATCCAAAATGTGTACATTTTTCTTATTTTGCCTAAACAGCATTTTTTTTTTACTGCCTTTAGAAGCTACAGAAGATACTTATATGTTCCCCAGAAGATCAAATAAGTTAAATTTACCCTGATCTACAAATTCGAAACGTTTTCACCCCCCTTAATGCATCAAATCAAGTGTATGTAAACTTTTGAACAGGGTCATTTTTATAAATGCAACTATTATTTTCTCTTGTGTACTATATGTAAATATCTTTTATGTGAAATAGCTTACTCATGTCAATACTTAAAAAGTAACATGCATTTTGTATGATCCCTCTTATTTTGGTAAAATAATTAACATTTTGCAGATTCTGCAAGGTGTATGTAAACTTTTGACTTTAACTGTAGCTTTATATGCTAAATGGAGTTATAGCTATAATGACAGAATTTTTTATTACTGGGTGAACTATTCCTTTAACATGATTTCAGCACACATATATGGTTCCTTTTTAGCTATTTATGATTAAATGCACTGGAAGGAAGGGGCGTAATGTATGAACTTTGACTCGCTGATTGCTGAAATGCAGGATCTGCCATGGTCATGAGGATAGCTGAGGACGCTTTTCCCTCTCTCACACAGGGATCTTGATGATTGGTCTATTTGGGAGTGTGTCCGGGACTCAGAGGAATGAAGCTGACACTAATGCAGAGTGGAGGTGGCACAGAGGTGCACTGCGGATGTGCTTGCACTCTTTAAAGTGTCAGCACTGCTATGCCGGCACTGCGCCTACCTCCTCCTCCTCCTTCTTCTCCAGATATTACAACGCAGTATGTGCCTCTGGGAACATGGGTAAAGGATTGCCCCCGGCTAATTCGACATGCCTCCTCTACATTTCATTCTTGTCGGCCATTGTGGAGGACCTCAAAGAAGTGTTCGACTGTGCGCAAGGCCTGAACACTGATATCTCTCTGCATTTTCTTCAGACTTCTTTTTATCTCTCTGGGTTATTGAAAGCTGCCCCTCTTAAAGCCGAGATCTCCCCCGCAGGCCTCGTTCCCGCCTTCTGGTTCAGCTCTTCTGTGATGTCATGTATTCCGCTGGCCAGATGCTAAGGCGGTACTGAGTCCTCCAGTTCCCTGCAGCACGCATCTCCCTCGATTCATAGGTAAAGAGGTCACGTCCTGGAGTGGTCAGACACGCTGAAAGGGCTCTGTGGGAAACAGCTTGTGCAATCAGTTCTGACCCATACAGTAATTCAGATAAAGAAACACATGAAATCATCCAGTCACAGGACATCTGTGAAATGATTATAAATGGCAGGTGACTTCTCTTTCTGGTACTAATACCACTAAAACTCAAAGGAGCAGTTCACTCAAAAATAAAAAAAATTGTCATTATTTAATCACAGTTGTGATGTATCTTCAATATGTTAATTATTTTACTAAAATAGGAGTGATCACACAAAATACATGTTATTTTTAATTCAGGATTGAGCTGAACAAGATATTTCACAAGAGAAAACAACAGTTATAAAGTTTACATCCCCTTGATTCTTAATACTGTGTTGTTACCTGAATGATCCACAGCTGTTTTTTTTTTCTTTTGTTTTGTTTAGTGATAGATGTTCACAAGTCCCTTGTTTGTCCTGAATAGTTAAACTGCCCACTGTTCTTCAGGAAATTCCTCCAGGTCCCACAAATTCTTTGTTTTTTCAGCATCTTTTGCATACCTGAACCCTTTCCCACAATGACTACGGTTTTAAGATCAATCTTTTTACACTGAAGACAACTGAGGGACTCATTTGCAACTATTACAAAAGGTTCAAAGGATCACTGATGCTCCAGAAGGAAAAATGTTGCATTGTGTCAAGGGGTGTAAACTTTTGAACAGAATTAATTTGTGTACTTTTTATTTTGCCTAAATATATTTTATATATATATTATATATATATATATATATATATATATATATATATATATATATATATATATATAGTGGTGGGCCGTTATCGGCGTTAACGTGCTGCGTTAACGTGAGACTTTTATCGGGCGATAAAAAAAATATCGCCGTTAATCTATTCTCAAAATTGGGTTGGGAGCTGGGTCTAAACTACACACGCTATGATGACTTTCACCTTGATAGTTTAACGCGGATGTATACCAAAGACTAGAATATGGTCGCGCGTTTATGTCTCCTCGCCAAAACACAGACAGGATCACATCGTCCTCCATTCATAAAAACCGAATCTACTATAGCGCGAAATGCCACGTAAATTCGTCGTTTTTTGGATTCATAAATCAAATGTGGTCTGTCACTTAATTCAAATCGCGATATGGACTAGTGTCTGTGAAAACTGAAATGCAAAAAGACCGTTTTAATATGATTCCGGTATGTTCCGTTTGCCTAGCTATATGTATGAAATTCATACTATGAATGGTGGAGACGCGCTTTTACTACATGCATACTGAAACACACGTGATGCTCCCGGTAATTTCTGGCATTTGCATCTCACATGAACAGATAAACT
>NC_133362.1:16918303-16981114 GCF_049309525.1 Garra rufa
AAAATTAGGCTTCTATTATTTGTGAAAAGAATAGAGCCCAAATTGAGTTTGGAATATGGACAATTTCAGAGAGATGATAATCAATTCACTCAGAATGATGCCTTTCGATCTCATTTAGTCTAATGTCAGTGATTATGCATTGTGTGAACATGCTCACACCCCGTACAATTTTTATTCCACTACATTTAACATGTACTTTAGACAGACAGGATAATAGAAAGACAGACTGACTTATTACTACTAGGTCTATACATACATTTGAAGTCAAAAGTTTATATACACCTTGCAAAATCTGCAAAATGTTAACTATTTGGCCAAAATAAGAGGGATCATACAGTACAAAATGCATTACCTGAATAAGATATTGCACATAAAAGACGTTTACATATAGTCCACAAGAGAAAATATTAGCTGAATTCATAAAAATGGCCCTGTTCAAAAGTTTACATACACTTGATTCTTAATACTGTGTTGTTACTTGAATGATCCACTGCTATTTTTTTAAATGATAGTTGTTCATGAGTCCCTTGTTTGTCCTAAACAGTTAAACTGCCTGCTGTTCTTCAAAAACATCCTTCAGGTCCCACAAAATCTTTGGTTTTTCAGCATTTTTGTGTATTTGAACTCTTTCCAACAATGACAGTGTGAAAAGATGGATCTCAAAATTATACAGAGGACAACTAAGGGACTCGTATGCAACTATAACAGAAGGTTCAAATGCTCACTGGTGCTTCTGAAGGAAACACAATGCATTAAGAGCCAGGGGTGAAAACTTTTGTAATTTTAAGATTACAGTAGATTTAACTTATTTTGTCTTCTGGGAACATGCAAGTATCCTATGTAGCTTCTGAAAGGCAGTGCTAAATGAAATAAATAGGAGATTTAGACAAAATGAGAAAAATGTACACATCCTCATTCAGTTCAAAAGTTTACACCCCTGGCTCTTAATGCATCATTTTCCTTCTGGAGCATCAGTGAGCGTTTGAACCTTCTGTAATAGTTGCATATGATTCCCTCAGTTGTCCTCAGTGTGAGAAGAAGAAAATAATTTTCTGAAGAGCAGCAGACAATTTAACTGCTCAGGACAAACAAGGTCACAAACAAATGAAAATTCAGCTAATATTTTCTCTTGTGGACTATATAATGTCTGTAAAATATCTTATTCAGGTCAATACTAAAATAAAATAACATGCATTTTGTATGATCCCTTTTATTTTGGTAAAATAAGTAACATTTTGCAGATTCTGCAAGGTGTACATAAACTTTTGACTTCAACTGTATACAATGACATCAAAAAACTGCTTTGGACCACGCCAGAAATTATGATATTATCTAACAATTTTTTTTTTTTTTTCAATATTTTTCATATTTCAAAACTTAATTGTTTTCCTGACAATATAATTTGCACAATTTTGTTGTAAAATTTTTAAATATGGTTTAGTTTTGCACCCCACTCTATGTGGATACTTTATACGAGCTTTCCAAATGTCTTGTTTTATGCAAAGCACCTGCCAACCTTAGGACAGTTCGAAGACAAGGTCACTTCATCGGACTGACCCCTCTCGCAGAGCATTGAGCAGTTTCATAATAAGGTGTCCGAATTTTGCATTTCAGACATCCTCTGGACTTGTGACATCTCAGCTAAAGTCTCTCTCTCACAATCTCTCTCATTTTATATGCAGTGTACAAAGACAAGTGGAAAAAAGAATGACCAACAAGATTGGGCTGTTTTTCTGCATGCAGTACTCAAGGTTAGTGAAATTAGGGTTGGCATGAAAAGATGAAAAATGCATGTTTTACTTTACTTTCCCAGTTTTACATCCCTCTCTGACAGGTACACGCAAAAATACACAAAACTGGACACAGATCATATAACAAGGGGCTTCTGATAACTTCATGTTTTATGATCGAATACCTGTCTAAGAACATAAATTTTCAACGCCTTTCAATACACATTTGAGATCAAACTATCAAACTACCTTGAAATCATTTACATTACTATCTCATTACAGTTTAAAACATTACAGTTTAAAACATTTCAATGCACTTTTTAGTACAAGCTATGTATCGAAAAATGCTGCCACACTATCTATCTATATATATATATATATATATATATATATATATATATATATATATATATATATATATATATATTTAGGGGTGTAACGATACGCGTATTCGTATTGAACCGTTCGGTACGAGGCTTTCGGTTCGGTACGCATTATTAACCGAACGATTCAGAAAAATACTTTTATATTTGAAAAAAATAAAAGAGAATAAAGTGTGTAAAATATAATGTTTTCAGTGCTACTACGCTCAACAAGGCAGCCCAAATGACTTGACAGGCAACGTGCTGACTGCCCCTCCCACCTCCAAACGCTACTCCAGTCAGTCAGGCATTTGCTGCACTAGCTCGTTACAAAATTGCTAGTAACGTTAATGCAATTATCAGACCAGAAATAGAGGATCCTCCCATAACCTTAAAGATAAATGTTTGTGCAGGAAGTGGAAGCTAAAGCAGCTTTGCAGGACATCGAGGCGCCAGCGCAATCACTTGCATTTTATTCAGTGGAAGCAATTTAAAATTATCCGTCATTTTTGCTCACAAAAGTACGAGTAATCAAAAAGCGTTACAGCGTTTTTATAAAATAAAGAAAACAAAAATGATGCGCTTTCTTCCGTCTCGTTCTTGAACAGGAGCGCTTAACAAAAATAAAGCGAAATGCATGCCTCACAGACATGATAAACATATCTATAGAAAGCTTTAAATTATTACTTAACGAAATAAAACGAATCGAAAACAAAAGCTCTTTCATTATGTAATCCGTGAAGATTAATTTCTCTCTAAAGGCGCGTCCAAAAAAAAGATCTTTGCGACACTGACTCAGAATACACTAGTTTATTAATATATAATTCAGATTTGTCCTTACTTTTTTTTTCCAGACACATTTATTGTTATTTACTTTTGCCGGTGCTTTGTGGCAAGTTTCAGCCTATTGCTTGCACTTGAACGTGAATCTTTTCCAGCTTAGTTCTAATTCATTTTAATTAAAGTAAAATGTTAATTCAATAAGAGCCTGATTAAAGATCAATATCAGTGTCTAAAATAAGGTGTTTGTTTCACTGTTTACAAATATTACAGTACTGATATTTTAGCCAAAAATGAAAATTTCCATAATATCACTTAATTCTGTGGAACATAAAAGAAGATACTTTGATAATTCAGTAAATGTATGTCTATACAGTAGAAATCAAGGGTAACCAGATATGTTTGGTTACATTCTACAAAATATCTTTTGTGTTTCACAGAAGAAAGTAAGTCAAACAGTTTTGGAACGAGAAAATGATTTTTATTACAGAAAGATTTTTTTTTTTACAGAATTTATTAGCAATAAATTTCCTGCATTCTATCTTAAAATTAGTGCTTTACTGTGTGCATTTCTATGTGACAAAAATGCATTACTAAGTTTTTAAAATTTGAATTCAGCAATTTCTATCATTATTCGTTTCTGTCCCGTTTTATTCATAAATTTATATATATGAGCAGTACCACACAAGTAGACATGAGATATGGCTGTATATCAGCATTGCTGTGATTCGGCCACAGTAGGTAATCACAGCGTGTCGATATACAGCCATATCTCAAGTCTACGACTGTGATATTGCATTTATACAACAGTTTGACGGCACAAGTGACCGGAGTGTCTTTATAAACCCTCTTTTGTGCAGAAATACTTCTTTCCGCCACGGATTCAAATCTCAGTTTGAAAGTTGAACAGCTGAGCCCAAGCCTCCATTACTAATTTGAGAACATTAATTTAGAACTACTAACGAAGAAATATTGAGTTGCTTTATTGAAAGCGTATTGTATTACTACAGTAAAAGCTTACAATATTAAGTATAGTACAGATAGAGAGATAGACTGAGCGATCTTACTTGCATCTGATACAGCATTCATTCTTCATATTCACAATGAACCATTAGTTTGAATGTCCGCTGAGGAAAGCGGTATCTTTGTCATAACATTAATATTCTTAATATCATCTGTTAATAGTAATTTCTAATGACAGCACTGTGCAGTGTATTTGTTACCTGCGTCAAGCTGCGTTAAAAATAACTTGTTTTCCAACGTGTTTATTTTTCAGTTTAAAAGTTCTTACTGCCGACTCGGAAAACATTATCTTGTCGCCATCTAAATGCAGAACAATGCAACTAAAAATCATCATTAAAAATTGCTAGGCAATTTAGTCAAACATACAAAGACAAAACTTTGATATAAGCATTGAATGATGAGATCTTGCCAAAACTATTTGCTCTGGAACAAATAATAGTTTAATGAGACCAAAGACTGCTCTTTAGATTTACCCAAAACTAATTATATCTCATGTTTAACCACTATAAAGAAATCAGAGTCAGCTGTAAATTCCAGAAGATCTAATTTAACATAATCTGTTGAGTTGGGAAAACTTGGTTAAGTTTTCAAACGGCTGTTTAGCTTATAAAATTCTCAATGGCCTGGGCCCACCACCTCTTAGTGAGTTTCTGAGTTTAAGATCAGAAAACAGTCGTCTCACTAGAGGTACATTTAGAAGGGACTGTTATTAATCTCAGGAAAACTGCTTTTAGTCAGTCTGCCTTCTCGATTAAAGCCTCGAAAGAATGGAATGACATCCCAACGTCAGTTAGAGAATTAAACAGTTATAATGAATTTCGTTCTTCTTTTAAAACTTGGCTTTTTAGTATGAAAATATGTCAACATTAATTTTTTTTTTTTTTTTTGTTGCTTTTGGAAATTGTGGGGTTTGTTGTGTTATGTTATATTTTGTTATGTTTTGATTAAATTGTTGTATTTGCATTGTATTTTTAGGTTGCCTGTTGTACATCTGGCCTAGGACTGCAGATGAAAATTAGCCTTTTGGCTAACTCTGGCATATTTTGACTTGTCATGTTAATATGCATTGTCCTTGTAATAAACTAAACATAATCTGGCCAAGGTGAGACTGCTCTCATGCAGGTTCATGAGTGCAGAACGGCCGCTGACGATCCAGAGCTTTCATGTCCGAAAATGTCAAAACAAATTTTCGAACAGACGTTATCTTTATTAACAAACTACATATTTGAACTATAAACAAGTAAAATTCTCACCTTCACAGCTCTTAAAACTACATTCCGTGACACAAAAACAGCAATATTTATAAAATGTTACTGGATTTGGGTGTCCACCATGACACTCACTGTAAGAAGTACCGTAAGCAGAGTGATACAATTACAAACTGTGAAACAGCTGTTGGTATTCTGATATTGCTCTAATATCGCACTTCTATCAGCCAACCAAGAGAGAGAGAAGAGAAAAATGAATATTTACAGCTGTTAAGATTGCTGAGGGAAATGTATACATTTTGCATCTAATCTTGTTTAATTAAAACAACCTCTCATGATGAAAACGTAGCAGTGGGAACTTTTTCGCAAGACACGAAATGCATACCGCCATGTATGTTTCGTGACATATTTGATGTGAAATGTCCACTGAGTGGTGCTAAAAGAGTGTTTTTTTTTTCCTTGAACAGATGAATGTACATATGGTACGTTTTATGTGACGTTGGTTTTGTAGGCGTCACCGCAGTTCTGACTTGAAATGTCCGTTGAGTGGTGCTATAACTCTAATGCTAAACATCTGCACTACACCTAAACCTACCTGATAGTATTAACAAAATCAAATGTGGTAAAAACACAATCGCAAGCATGCCGTTTCACTTGTTTTTCGATCTCTCGTCTTTCAGCTCTTTCATCGAGTCATGTTTTTGACAGGATTTGTACCCAAGGATTCCGCATCCCAAGTCCAATACTGTGCAAGCTTCTTATGTCCAGAAAGCGAGACATGTAGCTGTAATCACAACTGTGTACGAAAACGATTACAAGGGCTCGCTGTTGTACTGCTCTAGTGTTCATTTCTGTTGAAAACTGTACTTATTGGTCGATATTTCGCATCTTGTGAAAAAGGTCCCAGGAACAGGAAAAGACAAATTAATTCCTTATTAATTTTAACCCTACAGTGGTAATTTAGACCAATAACGGTCTTAAACTTCTTCCTTGCAGCAGTTGTCTATTTCTAATGTTCTGTTAAAACAATAAAATCATAATTTCCCTTTTCCACCTCACCGTCTTCATGTTATTGACTTGTACAGGCAAATATGGCCCCACTGTGACACTTAAGCTGATGCCAGGTCTCTGACTCCACCATTTGCTTTTTTTGTCCCTCTTGTCACCAGACGGCTTTATTAAGTCAGTCTCTATGGGGTGTTAGTACAATGGTCTTTGATCCTCTCCATTATCATGAATTCCTGCAGAAGCTGAAGGTGAGATTTTGTATGTGCAACCATAAGCATTTATCTCTAAGATCCAGACAATCAGCTCTTTAAAATGCTGGAAATGTACTCAAATACTCCGCACAGGCATATGTTTTGGATATTTGCCCGATTACAACACTCTTTTCCATAATTTGATAAATTACCGCTGCCACAATCAATAGCAAAAGTACACAAGCATATCTTTCAAATGAAATTGCATTTATTGCCTGATTGGAATAGAATGATGCAAGTCTTGCAAGCTTTTTTTTTTTTTAATAAGACGATTTATAATGAGTTTAATTAACATAGAAACAAGGTATTTTTGCATTAAAATAATTATAATAAATTACAAATAATTGAAAAGAGCTTTTACACAAATAATTGTTCGGCGAATTTGCCACTGAGGATTCCTCCCAGTGTTGGAGGAGAACATTCCGTTACCTCCTACATCTGCAATACAGAGTCGTGTTCGTGAAAGTAACACCATCAGGCAGATTCAGAGTCTCACAGCTTGTACTTAGTTGCTAAACTATTCTCATTGATGCCCTTGCTGAATCTGAATGACGGCTTTCATTTCCCCCAGCGTTCAGAGGCGCACACAGCGCAGAGCTCCGATTGAGTTGTTCACTTCTCCTCCAGTGAATTCTACCTCACGAAACGTAGAGGATCTGTAATACCGAAGGAAATTTGCATATCAAACATGCCATAGTTATCACTCGAGGGAGGACATCAAATCCTCCAGTGCTCATTCTCATGTTTGTTTGCGAGTTGAGAGTCAAAGCTGTTTTGGTCTGATGCTAAAAGTGAATGCATTATTAGCTGCACTGCTAATGTGCTGTGTATATTCTAGGTCGCTGCTGATTTTTGGGTTGCTGAGTTTAGTTATGAAGGAAGTTGCCAAAAATAAGTGTGGATCTATAAAATTGTGAATTGCACTGGTAACTGAGTGTTATCAAAATTGATGGCGACTACTTCCAATTCAGTTTAACCAGGCGCTAAATGTTTTGAAATTGCGTGAAAATGTGAAAATGTGAAATTGAAAATGTGTTCTAACCCGTCTGCACAACAATCAGAATTTAAAATGAACTGAACTGAAAATGATTTTTTAAATATTCTAAACAATTTGAAATAATCATGGAGAGTGCTACGATGCATGTGTGTGCTTTCCTCTTCTCATAAACAAGGCGCAGTACGTCAGCAGCACCAAACACATGTCATGGTACTTTCCATAAAAGTGGAAGACAGTCCTGGAAGAGAAGAAATCGTTGACTAAAGCTGTTATTTTTGTTTTCTTTGTGCACAAAGTATTCTTGTAGCTTCATAAAATCGCTGTTGAACCACTGATGGTCACATGGACTGTTTTAACAATATCTCTACTACCTTTCTGGGCCTTGATCGTAGTTAGTTACATTGCTGTCTATGGAAGTTCGTAGAGTTCTCAGATTTCATAAAAATTATATTAATTTGTGTTCTGAAGACGAAAAAGGTCTTACAGGTTTGGAATGACATTAGGTTAAGTAATTACTGACAGAATTTCAATTGTTAAGTGCTTGACAATTTACCATTTTGTATATCCACTTTTAAATCTACTGTTATATTTAACATTTCTACAAAAGTCTTTTTTAATCTGCACTGACGACAGTTAATAGTAAATTTATAAATGTCTTGTCATTCTAAATCCATTGTGATGATACATCAAGTATATGCTCTTATATTTAAATGTAAACATTTATGCTGGGTTTCTTCATGTATTGTTTGTTAATACATGCAGAAATTGCACAAAACATTAGTTTTGTGAATCTACTCAAAAAAACTGTTGTTTGCATTATGTATTTGTGTTTGAATACACTGCTGATGCAGCATTTAAAGCGTTTTTGTTTTGTTTCTTCTGTGAAATCAATTCACAGTAACTGTGCTCAGTCCATTTTAGACAACTCAAATATTGACAGTATTGTCAATGCCAATATTAATTTTTACATTTATAATTTTGTATTTACACACACATATTTGAACATGTCTGAAGTACATTTGGATAGAGTTTATTTAAAGCAAGTTAGATTTACACAACTCTGATACCAGAGACATAATGAAATTGCTTTAGGAGTTGCATAATACCTTAATATTAGCATTAAATCAAACAGAAAATCTGGTATCTTTGACAAGATGAAACAGCACACAATGCATATGTGCTACCAACGATTCCACAGAAAAACAAACAGTGTTCCAACCAATCACCGTCAGGGGGTTGGTGTTGTGGACTTTCGCTCTGCCTCCCTCACATCCCTGCACCAGTATGAAAGTACTGGTGGAATACTGGAATACTGTTTGTTTTGCTGTGGAACGGTTGGTAGCACCGATTGTTTTTTGGCATATCTCAGACCCTAGGCTGACCACAGAGACGCGTTTTTTTTTACAGCCAATTTATGGGGCAGGCAGCGAGCGGATCATGAAGAAAGGTCAGCTGAATTTGACACTTTATTTTTCAGCCTAGAATCGCTGATACAACCTTTAAGTAGTCTAATGTGAATGAAATATTTGGTTTGGCAAGCAATATTTAATTGAGAATAAAAGGACAATTATGTCAGTTGTAAGAGGCCAGTTATGTCAACACATTCTGATCATGTGGGACCGATGTACTCAATAAAATTAAGTTTTTCCCATTGTGGTAATGGTTGGTTGGTGTAGTATTTGTTCCACCCCTCTTGTCTTGATTAAATAAAAAGTGACAGTGATGAGCGCTCAAAAGTTGAACAGTTATAGACTAGTTACAGACTAAAAAAAAAAAAACAGAGCAAATTAATTTGTAAGATATTATATTATGGCAGTGCATTTAAATTCAGTCATCAGTTTGCCAAAAAGAACACAGAATGTTTTACGCATCATTTAGATGTGGCAGGAAGCAGGTGTACATTTCTGTCGTAGCAACTAACATTTTGAAAATTTGAACATGAAATTTGAACATTATGTCAGAGCAGCATTACAAACAGTTTACACAATAAATCATACTGCAAGTGTTTCGTGAATAAGGCCCAATGAGCACACTTTTGGTGAGACTTTTTTCAGTGAAACAACCGCTAACAGAAAAACACAAGCAAACAAAAATTCATGAATCCCACACATTTCTATAACTTGTAAAGTGTAATACAATTAGGGATGCACCGAAAGTTTGGCAACCAAAATTATTTGGCCGAAAATAGTAAAAATTGCAAAAATAGGCAGAATAAATTTTACAACAATGACATGACACGATCAAAAAGAGATGTGCACTAATGCAGCAAACATGTCAGCTGTGTGGAAGCATTTAAAACTGTCAGAGAAAGACAAGCACCGACAGCGTAAGACTCTTTTGTATCGCATCGCATGTCTTCCATGAATTGAAAAAATGGGTGGTTGTTCCTGGTTACTGTGTGATGACTGAAATCGCGAAATGGCTTTAAACCATTAGTAAATAAACAACAGAATGTAATGTTGTCTAATACATGCACAAATTGTATTTATTCTGACAGCACTGCACAAGCTCCTTAGCCAGGGTTCAAAGTCCAAAGCGCAAGGGAAATCTATGTGATGAGAATCATTCATAAATCTGCTGCTGTCATCAAATAGTACTACTGAGGTCTTCTTGTGGGTTTCCATCAAAATAAAAGTCAATATTCATAAATGTTAGTATTGTAATTTTACTGTTGTTCTGTAAAATACAAAAAATACAAAAATAATGATAACAATCATTAAAACAGCTCTATTAATACATTTATTGTAAAATTCTCCTTTGCTCAGCAAGGCTGCATTTATTTGAACATTAAAAACATGCCTGATTCAAGAAGTGGGTCCTAAAAATGGCCAAAGACTATTATTTTACTAACTTTAAGTAGTGGTGCAACGGATCACAAAACTCACGGTTCGGATCATATCACGGATTTGGAGTCACGGATAGGATCATTTTTCGGATCAGCAAAAAACAATTTTTTTTAATAATTACTGAATGCTAACTTTAAGTACTTCTAATCCACAGCAAAAACTACTAGCTGAACTAATAAAGTCAATTACAAAAATGACAAGTGTAGATGAATACAACATAAAGGTACTAATAAAATCAATAACACTAGTATTCAGGTGCTGTCACACCCTCTGCACGTTCCCTCAGCCCCAATCACCACGATCCTCCACCAACCAGCCAATCACCACCACAGCACACCCGTGAACCATCACCAGAATACTAATCACCGTCACCTGCACCGGCAATCACCACACCCTTTATATACCTACCTCTGCCACTCACTCATCGGCTGGTATCAAAGTTGCATGGATGTTTCTCTGTGGATCTTCTCCCCCTCCTGTTGTCTCTCCTGTGCTCCTCGTGGATTCTTCCGATGTTCTCCTGTGCTCCTCGTGGATTGCTCTGATGTTCTCCTGTGATACACGTTAATCGTGTTAAAGGGAAGTGACTATTGCTAACGCTATGATCCTTATGAACTTGAACTCACCTGTTGTGTTTGTTTGAAGATTTGACCACAGAGACCTTATTTCACCCGATTGCACGTGTGTTGTACTGTGCACGTTTGTTAATAAATACCTTGAAAGATACTCACCTTCTCCCTTTGTGTGTGGTCGTGACAGGATACCAGCCCCTAAAATATTAACTCACCGCTTCACTCATGGAGGCGAGTGCCGCTATCACCGAAGACACCCCCGATCCATTTGCGGATATGGTAAACGTCCTTCGTCAATCTCTACCTGATGCTCCAACGACGATTTCCAACACGCCCCTCTCTCGCCCCATGAGTTATTCCGGAGACCCGGGTGGTTGCAATGGTTTCCTCCTGCAAAGTTCCCTCTATATTGAAGCCAACGCACACCAGTTTCCTAACGAAATTTCTAAAATATCTTTTATGATTTCCCTCCTCACTGGACAGGCACTCCAATGGGCAGACGCACTCTGGAATTCACGGAGCGACGCTTTAATCTCCTATAATGCTTTCGTTGCCCACTTCAAGGACGTGTTTGGAGCTGCGCTCACTCCCCTTTCGGTGCACGACGAGCTGATCACTCTGAATCAAGGTGCGTCCAATATCCATGAATACACCCTGCGCTTCCGCTCCCTAGCGGCCACCAGTGGTTGGAACCAAGTAGCTCTCCTAGCAGCCTACCGTAAGGGGCTTAAACCCCAGATCCGCAAGCATATGGTTATTTACGATGACAACGTACCGCTGGAAACCTTTATTAAGAAGGCAGTAGGCATTTCTCAACATCTCTCAGCGTGTCCTTCTACAAAGTCTGTACCCAGCTTCCCTCCACTCCGAACACCGTCACCCCAACGAGACGCGGAGGAGCCTATGATTACTGACTCCTATCGCCTGGATCCTGCGGAGAGGAAACGACGAATTAATAATCATCTGTGCCTATATTGTGGAGAAGCCTCTCACTTCATCAGTGCCTGTCCAGTCCGCCCGCCTCGTCCAATGGTGAGTACCGTATCTATTACTCCGGCCATGTCTCTCTTACCCCATATTACCGCTAAACTAATAGTAAACTCTCGTACTCTCCCCATCTATGTGCTCGTGGATTCCGGAGCGGCTGGCAATTTTGTTTCATCACACTTCATTGCTAAACATCGAATTCCCACCGTTCAAAATGAGGTCACATACCACATAACCACAATCCAAAACTCACCATTGGGCGATGGTAAGATATCTCGCCGGACCAGAAAAGTGACCCTCGTCTCCCAACACAACCACCGGGAACATCTGACCCTCCTAGTACTCCCGCGAGCCAACGTGGATGTCATCCTGGGCAGACCATGGCTCATTAAGCACCAACCCCGCATAGATTGGAGCACAGGAGAGGTCCTGGAGTGGGGCGCAACGTGTGAGGACCACGGCTACCATCCTTCCTCGTCAGATGCAAAGTCTCCATACCGTCCTATCCCTCTGCACGCCACCACCATAGAGAGCCCTGCCACTCAATCCGCCACCACCATTCCCCCCGTCTATCAGTCTTTCACCGATGTCTTCAGCAAGGAACGGGCCACACAACTACCACCGCACCGGCCCTGGGACTGTAGTATCGACCTGCTGCCAGGCGCCAAACTACCCCACGGGAAGATCTACCCCCTCTCACGTCCTGAGCAGGAAGCCATGGAGAATTACATCCAGGAGGCTCTCCAACAGGGGTTCATCAGACCTTCCACGTCCCCAGCAGCATCCAGTTTCTTCTTCGTCCCCAAGAAGGATGGTGGGCTCAGACCTTGCATTGACTACCGGGTGCTCAACGACGCCACGGTGAAATTCGCCTATCCACTTCCTCTAGTGCCAGCTGCCTTGGAGGAACTACGGGAAGCCCGCGTCTTCACCAAACTCGACCTCCGCAGTGCATACAACCTGATCCGTATCCGAGAAGGAGATGAGTGGAAGACCGCCTTCATCACCCCCACCGGTCACTATGAATATCAGGTGATGCCCTATGGCCTGGCTAACAGTCCTTCCGTATTTCAGAATTTCATGAACGAAATCTTCCGCGACTACCTCCATCGATTCGTAATCATCTACATTGACGATATCCTCATTTACTCACGTAACCTAAAGGAACATCAAGACCACGTCCGTCAGGTTCTCCAACGCCTCCGTGAGTACCAACTCTATCTAAAATTAGAAAAATGTGAATTCCATCAGCCCACCATCTCCTTTCTCGGATACGTGATCACTGCGGAGGGAGTTCACATGGAAGCCGGCAAGGTGGACGCAGTGGCCAAGTGGGCGGAGCCCAGGACGGTGAAGGAGCTTCAGCGTTTCTTAGGCTTCGCTAACTTCTACCGACGCTTTATAAAGAACTATAGCCTCCTATCGGCTCCACTCACTTCCCTCTTAAAGGGAGGTCGCCGGGTACTACAGTGGACTCCAGAGGCTCAGCAAGCCTTCGACCGTCTAAAACTAATGTTCACCACCGCTCCCATCCTCAAGCACCCCGACCCTTCAAGGCCCTTCGTGGTGGAGGTAGATGCGGCGGACGTGGGCGTAGGAGCCGTGCTGTCCCAGTGGTCTGATGAACCCCGATCCCTCCACCCGTGTGCGTACTATTCCAAAAAACTTACCCCAGCTGAGCAGAATTATGGAATTGGAGACCGCGAACTGCTGGCCATAAAGCTCGCCCTCGAAGAGTGGCGGCACTGGTTGGAAGGAGCCCAGTTCCCCTTCACCGTAATAACCGACCACAAGAACCTCCAGTACATTCAGAACGCCAAGAGACTAAATGCCCGCCAAGCTCGCTGGTCATTATTCTTTGCCCGATTCAATTTCCACATTACTTACCAACCCGGCCACAAAAACACCAAAGCAGACGCCCTATCACGTATGCACTCACCTGAACCTACCTCTGACGATCCTGATCCAATTCTACCCCCATCTGTCTTTCTCGCACCCATACTATGGCAGCTGGATGAAGATATACGGGCCGCCACCTTCGAGGAACCTGCACCACCGGAGCTTCCCCCGGGTCGTGTCTATGTCCCAAGCCGTCTCAGACCCCTTCTGCTGGATAGTACGCACACGTCCCCCGGCTCAGGACATCCTGGCAGCAGGCGAACCCTCTCGCTCCTCCAGCAGAAATATTGGTGGCCCAACATGAGCAGGGAAGTGGAACGGTACGTCCAAGGATGTTCGGTCTGCGCCGTCAACACAACCCCACGCCGCTTACCCGAAGGTAAATTACAACCGTTACCTATTCCCCGCCGACCCTGGACACACTTGGGCATTGACTTCGCCACAGACCTGCCCCCCTCTCAGGGTTACACCACAATTTTAGTGGTAGTCGATCGATTCTCGAAAGCTTGCAAATTAATACCTCTCAAAGGTCTCCCCACAGCACTAGAAACCGCAGAGGCACTATTCCACAATGTATTCCGGAACTTCGGACTCCCAGAAGACATCGTGTCCGATCGGGGACCCCAATTCATTTCCAGGGTCTGGCGGGCCTTCTTCCAACTTCTGGGTACCACAGTCAGCCTGTCATCCGGATATCACCCTCAAACGAACGGGCAGACCGAACGGAAAATACAGGAAATCTCCCGCTACCTTCGGACGTACTGTTCCCAACATCAAAACACCTGGAGCCAGTATCTACCGTGGGCTGAGTATGCGCAAAATTCCCTCCGTCAAACCTCTACTGGTCTAACCCCATTCCAATGCATTCTAGGTTATCAACCAGCTCTGTTTCCATGGACTGGAGAGTCCTCCGAGGTGCCCGCGGTAGATCACTGGTTCCGAGAGAGCGAGAGGGTGTGGGACTCAGCGCACGTCCATCTCCAGCGGGCAGTACGGAGGCATACGGAACATGCCAACCGCCGTAGGTTACCCAACCCAGTTTACCTCCCCGGGGACCAGGTATGGTTGTCCACTCGAGACATACGCCTCCGGCTGCCCAGTAGGAAGCTGAGTCCCCGCTACATAGGGCCCTTCACCGTGCACTCACAGATCAACCCTGTCACCTACCGTCTAAACCTACCTCCACATTACAGAATCGCCCCCTCGTTTCACGTTTCCCTACTCAAGCGCCACACTGAACCCCTGTTCCCTTCCTCCACAGAGTCGGAGTCACCTCCTCCTCCCGACCCGCCAGAGATCCTTGGAGATAACATCTACCAAGTCCAAGAAATCCTAGACTCCCGGCGGCGGAACGGCCAGCTCCAGTACCTAGTGGACTGGGAAGGGTTCGGACCCGAGGAGAGATCGTGGATACCCCGTGACGACATCCTGGACCCGACTCTCCTCGAGGAATTCCACCGCCAACATCCCGAACGCCCAGCTCCCAGAGGTCGTGGTCGTCCCCGTCGCCGTTCTTGGGTGCCAGGAGTCACCCGTGGAGGAGGGGGTGATGTCACACCCTCTGCACGTTCCCTCAGCCCCAATCACCACGATCCTCCACCAACCAGCCAATCACCACCACAGCACACCCGTGAACCATCACCAGAATACTAATCACCGTCACCTGCACCGGCAATCACCACACCCTTTATATACCTACCTCTGCCACTCACTCATCGGCTGGTATCAAAGTTGCATGGATGTTTCTCTGTGGATCTTCTCCCCCTCCTGTTGTCTCTCCTGTGCTCCTCGTGGATTCTTCCGATGTTCTCCTGTGCTCCTCGTGGATTGCTCTGATGTTCTCCTGTGATACACGTTAATCGTGTTAAAGGGAAGTGACTATTGCTAACGCTATGATCCTTATGAACTTGAACTCACCTGTTGTGTTTGTTTGAAGATTTGACCACAGAGACCTTATTTCACCCGATTGCACGTGTGTTGTACTGTGCACGTTTGTTAATAAATACCTTGAAAGATACTCACCTTCTCCCTTTGTGTGTGGTCGTGACAGGTGCAGAAATGTAATATTTAATTGTAAAATAACTAGTGCTTCTCACTGCATGTATAAATAGGACGCTGTCTCTTTAAGGCCTAATGCACGTCTCTAATACTGGCACGCATCTTTCTCAGCTGTTTCGGTTTACTAAAGACATAACCGACTGTGTTTACCAGAATACCAAAACGGGTATTAAACATAACTTTGTATGTATGTTAAGAGAAGTTTTAAAGAGGAATCAATCTGTGAATCACGCAGTTTGAATCGCGCGTCTCTCTCTGTCTCTCTCTCTCTGTGCGCGTGCTCGCTTCAGGTATGTGCGGCAAGGGGGAAAAAAAAAGAAGAAGAAAGAAACAGCTCTCTTTTGCTGCAGCAGTTTAAGTAGTTTGAATGGTTAAATTGGCAAGACAAAACATATGCAAATTATACACTTTTACTCTATGAAGGTTCAATTTAACAGTTAATCCGCGAACCACATGCGTACCGAACCGTGGGGTCCGGTCCGTACGGATCACGGATCATCTGCGATCCGTTGCACCCCTAAGTTTAAGTCTAATTTTAAGTTAAATTGTGCTTTGTTGGCACTAGCATGTCTACTAGAATGTTAAAAATGTTCAGTGTTAAATAAATATTTTTAAACTGATGTTTTGTAATTGATTTTTTTCTTTGAAAAGCAAGATAAAACTGTAAAAAGCAAATATTGGCCATTTCATTTTTGCAATGGTGAAAAAAATTGGCAAAATACATGGGGCAAAACCACGAAAAACCGTGTTCGGTAATCTGCCTTCAGCCCAGTGTAATTTTGTTCAGCTTCGGCCAAGAATTTTCATTTCGGTGCGTCCCTAAATACAATGTTTTGATCATGTGACCTTTATCAGGCATCACTTCTCTGCTAAATCAAGCTTTAAAACAACACAGGCAGCACATGTACAGTTTCACCCATGTATGTTTTCCTAATGCGTTTACCTCCCTAATGCAGCCTTTACAGTGCTCTATATGAGCAACCTTCAAGCCTGATCCATTCTGTCCTTCTTAATACGCCAGCAACACAACCTCATCATGTGTGACAAGACTGTTTCTGACTCAACCCAACACTGCTGCCCTTCATAAATAATTAAAGATCTAATCTGTGATATTTCCAAAGGTCAGCAGCACAACAAAGCGACCAAAAAATGCCAGCTCCCCCATTTCTCTCAACATTTTCGCTTTCTTTACTACTTCCGGCCTGAACCTTTTGAGAATTCCAGGAGAATGAGAGTTGGGGGGTTTTCTGAGCCAGCAACTATTGAACTCTCAGGAGTGACCTATAGTCCATTTTGGAGCTTTGTAGATAACGATACAAAATGCTCTCACAAAATCATGGTCTGCTCTCTCACACAGCTCACAACCTCGGTTTAGCTAAATGCTAAGGAGCAAAGGTCACTAAAGCCTTCCTGCATACCAAACTACCTAAATGTATTATTTAAATACATTTGAATATAAATATGCCTTAGCTAACCTTGATTGGTCTCCTTGATGCATTATCTATAAGTTTCCACAAATCTCCAGACGCAGATACGCTATCTTCCACACAGCTCAGGAAGTTACTTTTAAGTCTTTCGGATGCCAGCAAAGACATTCCTAATCCGTGAGGTATTAACTCTACAATACTATTATTCACATCACGAATGCAGTAACACGAAACTTTCAGAGTTATTAAAAATTAATCCTTGTGTATGATTTTAACGCATGCGTTGTTTTAATAGCGACGATCTACGATGTAATTAGCGCAGTTAACATGTCTGTGTCCGCAGACTGAGTTATGTAAATGAAGCTGGCTGAATTAAATGTTTAGTGCGCTGGAGATTTATTCAAATGTTTAAAGCTGACAGTGAGCTTAATCATTACAGCTTGCTCTTGCGGAATGAATTTTTTTTTCCCAGCAAACAAGGTTTTATCTTGCCTCGCCTTCTCGACAGAAACGTCAGAGAAATACACAGAAAGGAAAGTTTTCTTTAGCCTCGAAAACCTCATCCCCACATTCCTTTGTTCCCTGTATCACATCGGAACAGGAGAGGAGAGGAACGCTGGCTAACTGAAAAAGTGTTACATCCTCACATGGTGCTCAGGAAAACAACCAATCTCAGAGTGTTTGGAATGTTTCTGCTAGCAGTATCATATCATCTCTTACGTTCTCCTCAGAAAGCAAGTTTCTATTCATGATCAAAGCCAACTCTCACACAAACTTGGTTATCAACAAGCATGATGTTTAGCGGCTAAAGTATAGCAAAATTTCACCTTATTGAAATGTAGATATGCTCTTCTCTGAACAATCCTCTTTAAAATGTCATGTTCCTCTAATATTTCTCCACCACACTGACCTCCAGAACTTGAAATTGCATATTAAGAGGCCTACAGCACAGATGCATTGACCTCTATAAAAGGCTTTCCAGAAAGATATAAGGTTGAAAGTTGAAACCTCCGTACCTCAAGTGCTGTATGTTCATCTAGCAGCCTCTAGCACAAGTTTCATTAGGCTACGCTGAATATCATTTGGAAAAGCTTAATTATGGCTTACTGAATGGACTCGGTTGTGTGAACATTATAAAACTGGTGACCAAGAAGACTCACTGATGCATTTTTGCAGCATTTAGAGACATTCCCTCATTTGCACAGGTTTATATATTTTTTGAGAAAACCTAAACATGCTGATAATTAAGAGAAAAGAGTCAGTTCAATACATTCTTCTAGCCTAATTACTAAATGTAATTCACAACAGTCAGAGGTTATCAGTAACCAAATGTGTTGTTGTTATAATAAATTAATTTTTTGTTGCAGGGAAAAAAAATATTTTTTTTGAGGCAGTTTTGCAACCATGGGACATGGGAGAGTATAATTTAATGAAAAATATTTATTTAAATATACATGCACATGTGTCAAGTTTTTTAACAGTAATTTAATTTTTTTTTTCCTTTAAGAAGTCTCCTCTGCTCACCAAGCCTGCATCGATTTGATCCAAAGTACAGCAAAAACAGTACAATTTTGAAATATTTTTACTATTTAAAATAACTGTTTTCCATTTGAACATTTTAAAATCTGATTTATTCCTGTGATTTCAAAGCTGAATTTTAGCATCATTACTCTAGTCACATGATCCTATATTCTGATTTGCTGCTCAAAAAAACATTTATTATTATTATTATTATGTTAAAAAACAGCGAGTAGATTGTTCTCAGGTTTCTTTGATGAACAAAGTTTAGAAGAACAGAATTGAAACAGCTTTCTTAACATTATAAATGTCTTTATCACATAATTTAATCCTTGCTAAAAAAAAAAAAAAAAAGTTTACATTTCTATAATTTATTTCCCAAAATAAATATTATATATATATATATATATATATATATATATATATATATATTAACTCCAAGCTTTTGAATGGTATAGTATATAATGTTACAAATGCTTTTTATTTCAGATAAATGCTGATCTTTGGATCTTTATATTCAAAGAATCCTGAAAAAAGGTACTTAACTGTTTTATATACTCATGATAATAATAATAAATGTTCCTCTAACAGCAAATCAGCATATCTAAATGATTTCTGAAGGCTCATGTGACACAGAAGACTAGAGTAATGATGCTGAAAATGTAGCTTTGATCACAGGAATAAATTACTTTTTAAAAAAAGTTATTTTAAATAGTAAAAGTATTTCACTATATTACGACTTTTGCTGTATTTTGGATCAAATAAATGCAGGCTTGATGGGCAGAAGAAACTTCTTTAAAAAACATTTTAAAAAAATTTACTGTTCAAAAACTTTTGACTGGTAGTGTATAATATAAAATATTAAATATAAAAACATTTTATAAATATTACTTAAAAATAAATCATTTTAACTACATTAAAGTAATATAAAAATCAAAAGTTTGGGGTCAGTAAGTTTTTTTAATTAATATTTTAATTAAAAAGGGTGAATTAAATAGATCAAAATATATTATATATTATTGCTGCTCAAAAATTTGGGAACAGTAAGAATTCCTATATGCTCATCAAGCCTGCATTTACTTGATCAAAAATACAGAAAAAGATGTAATATTGTGAAATATTATTACAGTTTAAAAGAATGGTGTTCTATATTAATTTATTTTAAAATATAATTTATTCCTGTGACGCAAAGCTGAATTTTTAATCAGCCATTACTTCAGTTTTCAGCTAATATGCTGAATAATTACAGTTATTTATCAATGTTGGAAACAGTTGTGCTGCTTAATATATATTTTTTTTTGGAACCTGTGATTTTTTTAGGATTCTTGATAAATAAAAGGCTAAAAAGAACAGCATGTATTATATATTATTATATATATAATATTTTCTATATTCTATAAAAAGTCTTTGCTATCACCTTTTATCAATTTAACACATCCTTGGTGAATAAAAGTATTAATTTTACAAAAAAAATAAAAATGTACTGACTCCAAACTTTTAGATGGTTAAAAAAATCCTGGAGAAAAATAAATAAATAAATAAATCACAGGCTCCAACAAAATATTAAGCAGCACAACAGTTTTCAATATTAATAATAAATCTGTATATTAGAATGATTTCTGAAGGATCATGTGACACTAAAGACTGGAGTAATGATGCTGAAAAATTCAGCTTTGTATCAAAGAAATAAATTACATTTTTGACAAAGAACAAAGACAACATTACGGTTTCTACTATGCGACTAATCAAATAATACAGGCTTGGTAAGCACAAGAGACTTTTTCAAAAAGATACTAAAAAAATCTTAGCAGCCCTAAATAGGGCTGCACGATAGATTGTTTCAGCATCGTCATCGCGATGTACGCATGCGCGATAGTCACATCGTGGCAGTCACATACAGGGCAAAAAAAAAAAAAGTGTGTGTGTCTGATTTAAAAATGTACTTTCTATATTTCTAAACTTTCTATTCACGGATCTATATTTGTCTAAAATAAAGTAATTAACTCATGTATAAGGGTTCTTTAAAAACTACAATGCACACGTTGCTTCACCTACTTCATGCATGCAGTCTCTGCGTGCACATGGCGAAATGAGCGCGGGATGGGAGAAAAGCGCCGAAATGGAAGATTTGGTCGCAAAAAGAAACGCAACGTCAGTCACATGGAAGTATTTTGGATATAAAAAGGATGCTGCTGACCAAAAACAGGTGCTTTGTCGGGAGTGCCTGGCAGTTGTTGCCACAACTCGCGGAAACACTACGAATTTAAGGGACCGTTCACATGTCGTGCCTAAAAACGCGTGGAAAACGCTAGGCGCGCCGCTTTCTCCTTCTTTCCAAAGCGCTCTGTAACTTGAGTGTTACACTCAAGTTACAGAGCTGTCTCCTAAAAACGCGGAAGTTTCAGCAAAGAGAAATAAACAAAGATAAATGGATTTCCAAAACTAAAAATTGCTTGCAATAGCTCTGCTGCTAAAAAATGTTATCCCTGTAACAGCTATGATCAGCTGTTCCTCCATCTTGGTTAAGCTTTTAATGTTTTTTGTGAAAGGAAGAAGCTGATTTCCCTTTCATCAGGGTAAAAGCAACATTCATTATTAATTTCATATTAGAGCCTTGATTTGCCTGAATTGACAGTGAGTCAAACTGTTTATGAAACTACCCAAAATAAGCTTTGAAAAGTATTTTATTTTAGGGTTTTGATTATACTGTACTTTTACATTTTTTTATTCTTTGAAAACGCTTACAAAATTACCCCAATTATTCTTGAATTATTATTTGACTTTTAAGCAGTTCAAAACAACCTGATGAACATAAATGAATTTGTACACATCGCAATATATATATCGCAATGTAATTTTTTCCCAATATCGTGCAGCCCTAGCCCTAAACTTTTTATACACAGAAACAAATCGTACTGGCTGAGTTTTCAAGCTCAACTCACTGACTTAAGTCAAAATAAGTATAATAACAACAACATATCAGTCCAATTTGTATACATTTCGCAAATCTGACTGACCCAGTTCTGACTCCACAATACACAGATCACTGAAAGTAAATCAAAGAGAAAAAATAAGAAATCTTAAGCGCTTCAGAAGTTTTCAGACTTGCAAAGAAAAAAAAAAAACTAAGTACACTATAATACTGATAAGTTACCCACAATCTTTGTTCAGCTCTGCAAAGACGATAATTTGTCTGCACACTAGCTAAAGTTAGACCTTGAGAATTAGTTCATGACTAGGAGCTTCAAAGCCAAGAGAGGAAAATATTGCCGGAGAGGATTGAAACGTTCATCCTGAATGTTTACTATTTACTTCTCTCCAGGATGTGCCTTATCTCTGGCTACAGCAAAGCAGTGCGCGTGTAGGTAAACATCCTGTGGTCTGTGGAAGCGTGTGAATATGCAAAAGCATCATCATCAATGTGTGCCACTAACACCTCTGCTCATGTGTGACGTCCTCTCTCTGCCCTCTCCTTGTGTTCCGCTGGCAGGGTTGATTATGCCGCTTGTCCCTTTAACCCTGCGGCTTTGAGTTGGTGTCATCCAGGGTCTCTCATTAGTCTCTTTTTCCCATTAAACATTCATGATCTGCGTTTCCATGTCAACAATGCACAAAGGTCACCGAAGAATGATAACTCGGGACGGTTACGGTTTTCACATCGCACATAAAGCGTAGCGCGAGCGTACTTTATTTCTCAAATAAAATCTCAGCCTTCCACCAGCTGCGGCTGCCTCTGCAAGCTTTCATAAAGTAGGAAAAATCATTGGGGTGCCACATAGTAACTGGGCTCAGACTGTCAGAGGTGAACGAAATGCAATTTCTATAGGTAAAATGAAAATTGGATGGTTCCTTCCATCTCCCATATGTGTCAAGGATCCAATTTTAATATATTTTCGGTCCCCTGGAATGATTGTTTGCCTGCCGCGACTGCTCACGGTTCTCTCCTGCTGCATGGCTGCAATTATCAATTACTCATTGACGCTGATGTCTCCTTTATCATTGTTACGCCTCTGCATGTGGTTTACGCATTCTATTACGTTCACTTGGTACAAGCCGGTGCTATTACAGGCGTGATATGAAACTATAAAAGCTTTTAAACAGCTTGTTTTGCAGTTTATCCTCAATAAGGAGTTTGTTGCCTCCTTACAAAATCCACAGAGAGGAATCAAGCTTAAATACATTTTTTAAAAAAAGCTGTGGAAAGCACTTGGTATGGCCTCAGAATGAACAGATACATAAAATGAGAGTAGTGAAGTTCGTGACTGTGCACTTTCATGTCCCAGGGGTTGAGAAAGACATTAACATTTTATAAAACATTAAAACTTTTTACAATGGATTCATTTATTTTGGCTACTTTTCAAACAGCTTCTATATAGATTTTATTATTATTACTTTTACCCTTGGTCCAACCCTTGGAGTCAGACCTTTCAACTGAAACGGAAAATTATATTTAAAGAAAAAGAATGATTATCTAAACAACTAGTGAAATAATTATATTATTTGTTGTGTGAAAATTCCTATTCATTTTTAGGCAAACTATGACTTAATAGTTGACAGCATTATTTTCACTAGATCAGTTAAGCCCCTAAAAAATATATATTAAAAAATTAGTACAGTTTATAAGCTATGAAGTCAGCAGGGTTATTTTAGTATTACATAAACATTGTATTAGTATTTTTTATTTAATGTTTATTTATTATTTTATTGATTTTTTTGTTTTGTTATCATATTTCTATATAGCTTTATTTTTCTTTCAGTTTTAGTTTTACACTGCTGTTCAAAAGTTTGGGATCAGTAAGATTTTTAATGGTTTTTAAAGAAATCTTTTCTGCTTATCAAGGCTGTGTTTATTTGATTTAAAAAAAACAGTAATATTTTGAAATATTACTGCAATTTAAAATAGTGGCTTTCTATTTGAATGTACTTTAAAATAGAATTTATTCCTGTTTTCAGCATCATTACTCCAGTCTTGAGTGTCACATGAGCCTTCAGAAATCATTCTAATATGCTGATTTATTATCAGTGTGGGAAACAGTTGTGCTGCTTAATATTTTTCGGAACCTGTGACACTTTCTTCAGGATTCTTAGATGAATAAAATGTTAAAAAGAACAGCATTTATTTAAAATAAAAATCTTTTGTAACCAAATTCCCTACCATTGAAAGTTTGGGTTTAGAAAATGTTTTCTTTATTTCTTTGTGACAGAAATGAATACATTTACTCAGCAAGTATGTGTTAAATTGATAAAAAGTGATAGAAATCTTTTCTAACAATATAAATCTTTACTGTTTTAAATAATTGCTGTTCTTTTCAAATTTTTAATCATCAAAGAATCCTGAAAAAAGAATCACAGAATTCATAACAATAATAATAATAAATCAGTCTATTAGAATGATTTCCAAAGGATCATGTGACGCTGAAGACTGGAGACTAGAGTAATGGCTGATGAAAATTCAGCTTTGCATCACAGAAATATATTATAGTTTAAAATATATTAAAATAGAAAACTGTCATTTAAAACTGCAATAATATTTCATACTATTATTTTTTGCTGTATTTTTGATCAAATAAATGGAACTTTGATTAATTAAACATTTATTAAGTTTAATTTTCAGTTGTTTTTAATAGTTTTAATAAACAATAACACAAAAAAAAAATCCAACATATAAAAATAAAAAAAAATCAAAGATTGCAATGTGTGTTTTAAGTAGGGGTCGACCGTTTTTTCAGGCCCAATGCCGATTTAGATTGTTACAGATCAAGTAGACCGATGTCTACTTAATCAAAATTAATGTCAATGTCTAATGTCAAAATTAAGAATAACAAGGGCTCTGACAAAAAAAGTTAACAGCTTTTTAAAATCTTTTAAATATTTTATTGGTTTTGAAAATGGCCGATACCAATAACCTTAAAAATGCTTAATATCGGCACCGATAATCGACCAGGCCAATTAACATTCGACCCCTAATAAATATCATGAAAATCTGGAATCTGAGGGTGGCAAAAAGTCAAAATATATAAAAAAATGACCTTTAAAGTTGTCAAAAATGAAGTTCTTAGTAATGCACATTACTAATCAAAAATTACGTTTTGACATATTTCCGGTAGGAAATTTACAAAATATGTTCATGGAACGTGATCTTTACTTAATATCCTAATGATTTTTGGCATAAAAGAAAAATTGATAATTTGGACCTATACAATGTATTTTTGGCTATTGCTACAAATATACCTGTGCTACTTAAGACATTTTCTAAATAATTGTGTATTCTGACAGTGTTGCATGAGCTTGTTAGCCACTGTTTAAAGTCCAAAGCACGAGGAAAGGCTGCATTTGTTTGTACATAAAAAAAAAAAAAATACATGCCTGAATTAAGTAGGGAGTCTTAAAAATGGCCAAAGATTATTATTTGAACAACTTATTAATTTTTTTGTTAAATTGTGCTTTGTTGGTAGGCTAGAATGTTAAAAATGCTCAGTGTAGTAAGTAAATATTTTTAATTTGTTGTTTTGTAATTGATTTTTTTTTTCTTTGAAAAACAAGACAAAAATGTAAAAAGCACATTTTGACCATTTAATTTATGCAATGGTGAAAAAAATTATTTTATTGGCAAATCGACCAGGCCAATGATCGGTTGACACCTAATAATCTTGATTTCATATCCATTTTTTGCTGTTTGTATCACTTTTGAATGCTTTTAAATTGTTTTAATGGCAAATCGGTTTAGATAACAATAAAAATACTTAATATCAGCGCCGATAATCGGTCGAGCCCTAATTTTAAGAGATTTTCTAGAAGTCCAAAGTTATTACAGTAACATAAATGTTTACAAAAATAAATAAATGATTGGTTTGGTAATTATATATCTGCAACCTTACCAAATTAGAATTTAGGAGAAAAAATAAAAAGTTTTCAGACCGGATCTTACAGTATATTTAAAAACCCCAAATCCTGTGATGGGTAAAAACAAGGGACCTTTTCTCATCTTATCATCAATGGACATTACAGATTAGAGGTCGACCGATGTATCGGTTTTGCCGATTAATCGGCACCGATAGTTGATTGGCCGAACTATCGGTTATCGGCAAAAATCCTTGCAGATAGTTTTTCCGGATTGCATTCTTTGCTGAAGCGGCTCACGCTCCGCTCCGCTCCGCTGTCATAGAGTATGAGAGGTTAAGCTGTCATAGAGTATGAGAGGTTAAGCCCCAGTCCAATGTTTAATGTAGGGATTGTTACCATATATTTGTATTGATTTATATCCAGCTGGTCATATTCTTAGCCAAGAAAGCTGTAGATAGAAGTGTTGTTCCTTGTTAGAGTCTGTTAATTATTTCAACATTTACTGTAATATTGTTGAATTTTGAAGTTTATTTTGTTAACATTAATGAACTATGAAATAACTTTTATAATTAATATTAATATTTTTATTCATTTACAAAGTATGGTTTAGTATACTTTTTTTTTTTTTTTTAAATAGTAGAGCACTGTTTTAGTTGCCGTTCAGTATCCATTTTCAAAAACTATCGGTTAATTAATCGGTATCGGCCAGTGTGGTCCAACCTAGCTATCGGTATCGGTAAAAACCAATATCGGTCGACCTCTATTACAGATTTCAACAGGGTTTTTTATATATATCTATACAACACCAATGTCCTTTGTCTTGCTTGGCTAGTCATCAAGACTCCTGAAGGCTAAAGATCCAATTAGTCTGAGCAGCACAGAAGTCACTGTTCCTACCAACAACCTAGAGCAGGGATCCTCAAATCTGGCCCACGAGATCCATTTTCCTGAAGAGTTTAGCTCTAACCCTAATCAAACACACCTGAGCATGCTAATCAAGGTCTTCAGAATCATTAGAGAATCACAAGTAGGTGAGTTTGATCAGGGTTGGAGCTAAACTCTGCAGCGCATTGGCCCTCCAGGGTAAGATTTGAGGAACCCTGACCTAGAGTCACCACATGACTACAGCCAATTACACACCTGCTGGATAAGGACGGGTAATCATGCTGAAGTAGCTACTACATTGTTTTCTGACTTGAGGAGTTATGGAAATGAGAATCTCTCAAAGACACTTACTTTAGGCCACTGGACTCAACAGTCACTGTTTCAAGGGCATCAATGACCTCCAGAGACATTCAGCCGGGAATTTGAATAATCCCGACCGATGAGTGCGGAATTTAGCCATTATAAAGCCATTAAAATGATAAAGGAAAGGAAAGTGGCTTTTTTGCTTAGTGGCGCACACACACGTTCAAATGCTATAGGTGAAACCAACTAACAAAAACAGTGCAAAAAAAAAATCTCTGCTTCCCTGCTACATCCATCAAGACCAATGACCTTAAAATGAGAGCTGTTATTTGCTGCATCAAGTACTTCCTGTGTAGCTCATATCCACGGCAGCGGTGAAGAGCAGTTAAGGCTAATAAAGCTATACTGCAGCACTAAAAAGCTTTTAAACCGTATTCATTTGTCCTGTCTGTTATGCAACCACTCACAAATGACTGTTTTCCAGAGGCAGCGGGCAGGTCTTTTAAATCACACAGCGTATTCAATGTCGTGCTCCACTCTGTTCATTTTCACCGGGTTATTTCCCACAGGAGGCCACCAAGGGGTTTCAGTGTACTGCAGCAAACAAATAGAGGTCAAAGAAGACCCCACAGTAGCTGTAGTAAAACCTCATCTGTTATGACTTGTGTCGAGCCTCATGTTACCAGTGCTCTTAGTAGTCCCTGAGCTGAATTTCAATTTGTACTAAAAATGCTTAAAAAGCATGCATAACAATGAGACATTCATTCCTATAGCTTTCAAATTTCACTATAAAAGCAGTGATGCTTTTATGTAGGTGATTACATTTTTCAGTAGCATGACATTGGTTCATTTGTCAAACTATTTGTTTCAACATGTTTTGTAGTTTAGTGTAAAGGCACAATATGTAAGATTTTTTAATAAAATATCCAAAAACCACTAGAACAGTGTTATATAGTTTTGCTGACATGTGTACTTACATTATCCCAGATGTTTTAAAGAATGTTTAAAGAAGCAATTTTAATTAAAGCTGCAAGCAGCGATGACCGGGCCCTCGCCGTCTGTGCAGTCGCCATCCCGATAGCATCAGGAAAACGGTGCCCAGTTGGCACATGCATTCACAGTAACCCTTTGGACTAACCCTTACTGTCTCTCCTCCTGCAGAGCAGAGTGAGATCAGATATGTTTTTTTTTTCTTTCATTTGTGGAGTTTTGTATAATTATGAAATGAACTGTGTTTGATCAGAATGAATAGTTATTTGTATGAAAAAAGTTTCAAAGAGTTAGGATGCTGCACTTTAAATATATAATAAATCATTGAAAATTGAAAATGGAAAATGAAATTTTAAGCATGCTATCTGCCTTAAATATCACAGGAAACAAATATTTTAATGTATTTTTTATTTTTATTTATTTGCCATGGCAACAGCATTTGATGCATCTGGGCTTTTACATTATTCTGATGAAGTTTGAAGAAAATCGAGTACAAATATATTGTTCGTTGTTTGTTCGTGTTTGTTAGTTCATTAGCCATTGTTAACAAAAGAGACCCTATTTTAAATAGTTACCATGTTTTATGGTCTACAAGCATTTTTAAATATTATTTTAATAATCTATAAGCATCTGTGAAATAATTATAAACAAATATATTAAAAATAAATACATATTAACTTAGTTGATTTTTTGTTTGGCCTTTTTGTATTTGTTTCTCATTCTAATTAAGTGAACTGAGCAGTATAGTGTCATACTTATAAGATTGTTTGTTCTACCAGTGAGAGTGTATATATATGTATTTAAATCATATAATTTTCCCTTAAAAGATAAAAAAAAGATTTTAATGCTCTTTAAGCACCTATACAAAATAATTATGTAAAAGTACACTGACAGTACAGTCTATATCAACTGATTCTATGGATTATTGTCATTCTTATACACTGACAATGAGCTAAATAGCATTAGAGGTCAAACGATTCCTTATCTTATGAGGACCTCTAGTGTTCATCCCTGGTATTAGAGCTTTAATTTGACAAATTTAAATGACACTTTTAATGTTTTTGGGGCCTCTGAGCATGATAACATTTTGAAACTACACGTATATCCTAAGAATTTCTTGTTCTTTATATGTAAAAAGTTTTGATGAGTTAGAATAATGCAATTTAAAGATAAATGAAAATATCTCTTCATCTTTTTTATTGTTACTTTCATAAATCACCACATCAACACCGTTCAAGATATCCCAAAGCCGTTCACAATATAGGGAACATTTTCCCAATATTCTGATGATGATGATAAGAACATGTAATTCATGATGATAACAAAATGTTATTATTGCTTGCTTTACGTCCACCACTTCTGCTTAAATGTCATTTTTACCTATCTGTACAATTTTTGTGTGGATATTGCTTTGCTGGTGACTCCTGTTATAAGACATCACTCTTAAGCACTACATAACTAAGAATCAATAAGGAAGACGGTGCCCAGTTGGCACATGCATTCACAGTAACCCTCTGCTAGTTTGGATTTTAAGTTTACAGAATTGAAAGGGTTAGACTTTAAAATCAACACACAGACACATACACACAAAATATAAAATGTTGCCATCCAGTTTCATTTGTTAACATTAACTATATTAGTTAACATGACCAATAATTAAATAGCATTTATTAATGTTAATTAATATTAAGCTAAAAAAAGTATTTATATATAGTTTATGTACTGTGAATTAACATGAACACAGTTCATGTGGGTGTACAGCAATACACAATAAAGTGCTCTATAAATGCTTCATTCCTTCAAAATATCTTTAAAAATCAAGTTGAGTATTTTAATGGGGCGATATATATATATAACTGATCTTAAAATGATGGTTTTCAGATGTTTTGAACAGATAACAGCAAAGTTTTTGTTGTCAAAGTTTGTCTTGAAATTTTTAATTATTATAATTTTATATTTAATAAATAACACTATGAAAATATTGTCCACAACGAAGATAAATCACTCATGCTTAAAAGTTGTATTTTTCTTAATCTTTTGCTATGTGACTGAATAGGACAAGTTCATGGTATAGTTCAGTAAAAAATAAATAAAAAACAACAACTGCAAAATACAAACAATGAAAGACTTAATGACCCTTTATATTTTCCCAAAATATCAGACACTCAAAGATCAGACATATTTATGTAATTAAAGTACATATATGGGCATTTCTAACTCAAAGATGGTCTGTAGCATGGCTCTCTACTCTGTCACCCTCTCTGCCTCTCACCCCTCCCCCCTGCAATAATGAGCTTCTCTGTGCCTGACTGAACGCACATACATACAGTAGAGACATTCACCCAGAGTGACAGCAGGTTTCTGATTTCGTTTTTTAATTTTCATTAATTCATTGAAGCTTGTAGAAAATTTATATTAACACCACTTGCTCAGAATGATTAGATCTTTGTGTGAAAAAAGTTGTAAAGAGTTTGGATGCTGCACTTTAAAGATATAAAAAAAATGACGGTTATGTTTTTTACTACATCTTTAAAAAATTACCACGTCAACACCATTCAAGATATCCAAAATCCGCTCGCAATTTAACATCTTCAGAATCTTCTCTTCATGTTAAAAAAGTTTGGTGTGAATAGCTGGTTGTTCTTAGAAGAAGTGTGAATTTGTTTACAGCCTGATTTTTCCAAAAAAACACATTCAAATGGAAATAGCCGGCTTCCTGTTGGTCTTAGCTAATGAGTTTAATTTAGAAAGTTGTCCAGATTGATGAGAACAATATATGTACAGAGTTTGGTGACTGTAGGAAAAACGAACCCCCCAACTTTTGTCAAAAGATGGCGCTATAGAGTGCCTGCTCCACGCCCATTTATGACCTTTTGCCAGTGTCAAACTATCATTAATATTGATGTGTGTGTTGAGTTTCATGAAATTCTTAGCATGTTATCTGCCTCGAAAAGACAGGAATCTAATTTTAAAGTTTGAGACGTTGCCATGGCAACAGCATTTGATTTATCATCGACCCCTTTACATATTCTTATCGGCCGTGTTTTGACATGATTTTGATGAAGTTTAAAGAAAATCAAGTAAAATTAAGAGGCTGATTTCAAAGCATTTTGAAAATGACACGCTTCCTGCTGCCAGTTGGTGGCGCTATAACTTTGACTCATAATAGTCACATTTATGGAATCGGCATCATACAACGAACAATCTGGTGAAGTTTCATCAGAATCAGGCAATGTGTGCAACAGTTATTAGACACTTCCTGTTTCTCATTTCTCGCCATAATTTTGTCGCCTTGCCACGGCCAAACCGTTCGAGATATCAAAAATCCCCTCGCAATTTAGCGTCCCCAATGTCTTGAGATCATGCTGACCGAGTTTGGTGACAATCCTATCGAAACCCTGGGAGGAGTACGTTAAATTCCAGAGCATGCGCTTTTTACACAGCCCTAAATATCTCACTTCCTGTTGCGTGGAGAAAATGACATAGAGTACAAAAGTTGTTCAGCTCAAGGAGTTCTATATGTGTACCGAGTTTCATATGTGTACGTTCAAGTATGTGTGCTATATGGCCCTCAAAATTCCAGGGGGCGCTGTAGAGTCCCCTTGCCACGCCCCGGTACCAGCCTCTGTGGCGTCCTGATGGCCGCAGATTCCGACGTCTGTGCAAATTTTCAAGAGTTTTTGAGTATGTTAAGACCCCCTTAAGTGCCCGGAAGGTTAACAAAAAAAAAAATAAAAAAAAATTAAAGCTGCAAGCAGCGTTGACCGGGCCCTCGCCGTCTGGCAGTCGCCATCCCGATAGCATCAGGAAAACGGTGCCCAGTTGGCACATGCATTCACAATAACCCTTTGGACTAACCCTAACTGTCTCTCCTCCTGTCTGACTCTTTCTCTTACCACCCATCCCACCTCCTTACACTCAGCCACTTACCACACAAACACACACATAGAGTGCAGAGCAGAGTGAGATCAGATTTGTTTTTTAATTTTCTTTCATTCGTGGAGTTTTGTATAATTATGAAATGAACTGTGTTTAATCAGAATGAATAGTTATTTGTATGAAAAAAGTTTCAAAGAGTTAGGATGCTGCACTTTAAATATATAATAAATCATTGAAAATTGAAAATGGAAAATAAAATTCTAGGCACGCTATCTGCCTCAAAAACACAGGAAACAAATATTTGAATGTATTTTGTATTTTTATTTATTTGCCATGGCAACAGCATTTGAGGCATCAGGGACGCCTTTACAGACTCTCATCGGCCGTGTTTTTACATCATTCTGATGAAGTTTGAAGAAAATCGAGTACAAATATATTGTTCGTTGTTCGTTCGTGTGTTAGTTCATTAACCAATGTTAACAAAAGAGACCCTATTTTAAATAGTTACCATGTTTTATGATCTACATCCATTTTTAAATATTATTTTAATGATCTATAAGCATCTGTGAAATAATTATAAACAAATATATTAAAAATAAATACATATTAACTTAGTTGATGTATTTGTTTCTCATTCTAATTAAGTGAACTGAGCAGTATAGTGTCATACTTATAAGATTTTTTATTCTATCAGTGAGATTGTATATATGTATATAAATCATATAATTTTTCCTTAAAAGATTAAAAAAAGATTTTAATGCTCTTTAAGCACCTATACAAAATAATTATGTAAAAGTACACTGACAGTACAGTCTATATCAACTGATTCTATGGATTATTTTCATTCTTATACACTGAGAATGAGCTAAATAGCATTAAAGGTCAAACGATTCCTTATCTTATGAGGACCTCTAGTGTTCATCCCTGGTATTAGAGCTTTAATCTGACAAATTTATGTGACACTTTTAATGTTTTTGGGGCCTCTGAGCATGATAACATTTTGAAACTACACGTATTTCCTAAGAATTTCTTGTTCTTTATATGTAAAAAGTTTTGATGAGTTAGAATAATACAATTTAAAGATACATGAAAATAACTCTTCATCTTTTTTATTGTTACTTTCATAAATCACCACATCAACACCGTTCAAGATGTCCCAAAGCCGTTCACAATTTAACATCTTCAGTATCTTGGCATCATGTTGACAAAGTTTGGTGTGAACTGTCTGATTCTGCTATGAGTGATATGAATTTATTCACAGCTATATTTAAAAACACAGGAAACAAATGTTAAAGTTTGACATGTTGCCATGGCAACAGCATTTGATGTATCAAGGACCCCTTCACAGATTCTCATCGGCCGTGTTTTGATATTATTCTGATGAAGTTTGAAGCAAATTGAGTAAAATTAAGAGGTTGATTTAAAAGCGTTTTGCAAGCAACACACTTCCTGCTGCCAGTTGGTGGCGCTATAAATTTGACTCATAATAGTCACATCTCTGTGATCGGTATCATACGACGAACAAACTGCTTAAGTTTGGTCAAAATCAGATAAAGTGTGTCAAAATTATTAGACATTTCCTGTTTCTCATTTCTCGCCATAATTTGTCGCCCTGCCACGGCCAAACCGTTCGAGATACCAAAAATCCCCTGGCAATTTTGCATTCCCAATATCTTGAGATCATGCTGACCGAGTTTGGTGGCCATCGGTGGAAAGTTCTAGGAGGAGTATTTCAAATTCCACAGCTTGATTTTTCCAAAAATCCATATTTAAATAAAAATAGCTGACTTCCTGTTGGTCGTAGCTAATGGGTGTAAATTAGAAAGTTGTCCGGCTTGATGAGTCCAATATATGTACCGAGTTTGGTGACTGTAGGACAAAGTAACCCCCCAACTTTTGTCAAAAGGTGGCGCTATGGAGCGCCTGCTCCACGCCCATTTATGGGCTTTTATCAGTGTTTAACTGTCATTAATACAGATGTGTGTGTTGAGTTTCATGAAATTCTAAGCATTTTAAGTGGCTCAAAAACACAAAAAACTAAAGTTAAAGTTTGACACGTTGCCATGGCAACATGATAAAAGTTATGGATAACGTCCTTCACAGATTCTTATCGGTCGTGTTTTGACATTATTGGGATGAAGTTTGAAGCAAATTGAGTAAAATTAAGAGGCTGAGTTTAAAGCGTTTCAAAAACGTCACGCTTTCTGCTGCCAGTTGGTGGCGCTATAACGTTGACTCATAATAGTCACATCTCTGTGATCGGCATCAGACGATGAACAAACTGCTGAAGTTTGGTCAAAATCAGACAAAGTGTGTTAAAGTTATTAGACACTTCCTGTTTCTCATTTCTCGCCATAACTTTGTCGCCCCGCCACGGCCAAACCGTTCGAAATATCAAAATTCCCCTGGCAATTTTGCGTCCCCAATGTCTTGAGATCATGCTGACCGAGTTTGGTGGCCATCGGTGGATACACCTAGGAGGAGTATATCAAATTCCATTGCATGCGCTTTTTAGACATCCCTGAATAGCTGACTTCCTGTTGGGCGAAGCACTGACTTTGAGCATGAAAGTTGTTCGGCCCAATGGGGTCTATATGTGTATGAATTTTGATAAATGTAGGTCAACCGGTGTGTGCTCCAGAGTCCCTCAAAAGTAAAAATTTTTAACGCTGTGCCACGCCCCCCCCAGGTCACCCCCCCATGTCAAAGTTTGTCCGGCCCTGATGGCCGCAGGTTCCAATGTGTGTGCAAAGTTTCAAGAGTTTTCGTGTATGTTAAGGGCCCCGAAATGACCCAAAACATTGATGAAATAATAATAATAATAATAATAATAATAATAATCCTTAGAAAAACAATAGGGCCTTCGCCCATTCTGGGCTCGGGCCCTAATAAGAATCCTTAGAAGAACAATAGGGCCTTCGCCCTTTTGGGCTCGGGCCCTAATAACCCTTAGAAGAACAATAGGGCCTTCGCCCTTTTGGGCTCGGGCCCTAATAAACGGAGCAATTCCAATAGGGTCCTCGCACTGTAGTGCTCGGGCCCTAATAATAATAATAATAATAATAATAAACGAAGCAGATCCAATAGGGTCCTCACACCATCTGTGCTCGGGCCCTAATAATAAACGGAGCAGATTCAATAGGGTCCTCACACCATCGGTGCTCGGGCCCTAATTAAAGCTGCAAGCAGCGATGAACGGGCCCTCGCACCCGGGCTCACCGCCGACCGGTGGCTTTAGGAACACAGCAAATGGTGGGTAGTATGCTTTTAATACAGTAAAAATAGGAGAAATATGTCAAAGTCACTTAAATGTGCCAAATTCCCTGCTGCCAGCTGGTGGCGCTATGCCTATAACTGATTATTGGCATGTAGATGTGTTCAGGCTGGCACTTTTATCAAACATATGAAGTTTAGTGCAGATTGACCTTGGTATGTTTGAGTTAGTGAAAGAAATGATATATCCTGCTGCCAACAGGTGGCGCTATGATAATATCTGAATATTGGCCTTTAGGTGTCTTCAGGCCAGGACTCTTACCAAACCTGTGAAGTTTGAGGCAGATCGGACATTTTATGGCTTAGTTATAACAACTTCTATGTCCATGGCGAAACATCAAACTTTGTCACGCCGCCACAGACACGCCCTTTAACGAAAACTCAAGATCTTCACAATTTAACATCTCTAAGATCTCTAGATCAGACTGACCAAATATAATGTTGATATCATTAAATATCTAGGAGGAGTTTGATACAAGTCATTTCCTGTTGCCAACAGGTGGCGCTGTGATTATAATAGAATATTGGCCTTCAGATGTGTTCAGGCCAGGACTATTATCGAACATGTGAAGTTTGAGGCAAATGGGACATTTTATGGCTGAGTTATAACAAGTTTTATATCCATGGCGACACCTCAAAATGTGTCAGGCCGCTACGGACACGCCCTTCAACGAAAACTCAAGATCTTCGCAATTTAACATCACTAAAGCCTTTTTATTAGACTGACCGATTTTGGTGTTGATCTGTATAAATCTCTAGGAGGAGTTTGTTGTAGAGTACAGCATGACACTTCCTGTTGCCAGCAGGTGGCGCTATGACCATAACTGAATATGGGCATGTAGATGTCTTCAGGTCAGGAGTGTTATCACACATGTGAAGTTTGGGACAGATCGGACATTGTATGCCTGAGTTATAGCAACTTCCTTTTTCATGGCGAAACATCGAAATTTGCGAGGCCGCCACGGACACGCCCTCCAATGAAAACTCTAGATCTTCACAATTTACCGTCACAAAGGGCTTTAGATTAGACTCAGCAAATTTGGTGTTGATCCGAATAAATCTCTAGGAGGAGTTCGTTCAAGTACGAGGCCTGAAAATGGCAAAAATGACACAAATTTTGCTGAGAAAATTAAAAATAACCGACTTCCTGTTGGGTGTCAAATTTTGCTCCAAGAGGCTTTTTTGTAGGTATTGGTGTGTTACATGTGTGTATCGATTTTCGTGCATGTACGTGAATCACAGCTGAATGCGCACACCGCGGAACGTGTAAAGGTGGCGCTGTCGAGCCATTTTGCCACACCCACTTCTGCAACCCATATCAGACGTAAATTTTCGCCAGGTCTGATGTGTGTGCGAAGTTTCATGAGTTTTCGGGTATGTCAAAGCCCTCAAAAATGCGATTCATTTTGGAGAATAATAATAATAATTAAAGCTGCGAGCAGCGATGAACGGGCCCTCGCACCCGGGCTCACCGCCGACCGGTGGCTTCAGGAAAACAGCAAACGGTGGGCAGTATGCTTTTAATACAGTAAATGTAGGAGAAATATGTCAAAGTCACTTAAATGTGCCAAACTTGCCGCTGCCAGCTGGTGGCACAATGCCTATAACTGATTATTGGCATGTAGATGTGTTCAGGCCAGCACTATTATCAAACATATGAAGTTTGGTGCAGATTGACCTTGGCATGTTTGAGTTAGTGAAATATATGAGATATCCTGCTGCCAACAGGTGGCGCTATGATAATATCTGAAAATTGGTCTTTAGGTGTCTTCAGGCCAGGACTCTTACCAAACCTGTGAATTTTGTGGCAGATCAGACATTTTCAGGCTAAGTTATAACCACTTCTATGTCTATGCAGAAACATCAAACTTTGTCAGGCCACCACGGACATGCCCTTTAATGAAAACTCAAGATCTTCACAATTTAACATCTCTAAGGCTTCAAGATCAGACTGACCAAATATAATGTTGATTTAACTAAATGCAATCAATGCAAGGACTTCAGATAAATGCCAACTGTGAACCAGTATGCTACAAATGATGATAAGAACATGATTCATGATGATAGCAAAATGTTATTATTGCTTCCTTTACATCCACCACTTCTGCTTAAATGTCATTGTTACCTATCTGTACAATTTTTGTGTGGATATTGCTTTGCTGGTGACTCCTGTTATAAGACATCACTCTTAAGTGCTACATAACTAAGAATCAATAAGGAAGACGGTGCCCAGTTGGCACATGCATTCACAGTAATCCTCTGCTAGTTTGGATTTTAAGTTTACAGAATTGAAAGGGTTACACTTTAAAATCAACACACAGACACATACACACAAAATATAAAATGTTGCCATCCAGTTTCATTTGTTAAAATTAACTATATTAGTTAACATGACCAATAAATAAATAGCATTTATTAATGTTAATTAATATTAAGCTAAAAAAAAGTATTCATATAAAGTTTATGTACTGTGAATTAACATGAACATGAACACAGTTCATGTGGGTGTACAGCAATACACAATAAAGTGGTCTATAAACTCTTCATTCTTTCAAAATATCTTTAAAAATCAAGTTTAGTATTTTAACGGGGTAATATATATATATATTTATAACTGATCTTAAAATTATGGTTTTCAGATGTTTTGAAGAGATAACAGTAACTTTTGTTTTGTTGTCAAAGTTTGTCATAATTTTTTATTATTATTATTTTATATTCAATAAATAACACTATGTAAATATTGTCTATCAATGAAGATAAATTGATCATGCTAAAAAGTTGTATTTTTTTTAAATCTTTTGCTACGTGACTGAATAGGACAAGTTCATGGTACAGTTAAGTAAAAAATAAATAAAAAACAACAACTGCAAAATACGAACAATGAAAGACAAAGTGACCCTTTATATTTTCTCAAAATATCAGACTCTCAAAGATCAGACATATTTATGTAATTAAAATACATATGTGCATTTTTTGTTCAAAGATGGTCTGTAGGATGGCTCTCTACTCTGTCACCCTCTCTGCCTCTCACCCCTCCCCCCTGCAATAATGAGCTTCTCTGTGCCTGACTGAACGCACACACATACTGTAGAGACATTCACCAGAGTGACAGCAGGTTTCTGAGTTATTTTTTTAATTTTCTTTAATTCATTGAAGCTTGTATAAAATTTATATTTCCAGCACTTGCTCAGAATGATTAGATCTCTGTGTGAAAAAAGTTTTAAAGAGTTTGGATGCTGCACTTTAAAGATATAAAAAATTAGGGTTATGTTTTTTACTATATCTTTAAAAAATCACCACGTCAACACCGTTCGAGATATCCAAAATCCGCTCGCAATTTAACATCTTCAGAATCTTCTCTTCATGTTAAAAAAGTTTGGTGTGAACAGCTGGTTGTTCTTAGGAGTAGTGTGAATTTGTTTACTACCTGATTTTTCAAAAAATCCACCTTCAAATCAAAATAGCCGGCTTTCTGTTGGTCTTAGCTAATGAGTTTGATTTAGAAAGTTGTCCAGATTGATGAGAACAATATATGTACAGAGTTTGGTGACTGTAGGAAAAACTAACCCCCCAACTTTTGTCAAAAGATGGCGCTATAGAGTGCCTGCTCCACGCCCATTTATGACCTTTTGCCAGTGTCTAACTATCATTAATATTGATGTGTGTGTTGAGTTTCATGAAATTCTAAGCATGTTATCTGCCTCGAAAAGACAGGAATGTAATTTTAAAGTTTGACACGTTGCCATGGCAACAGCATTTGATTTATCATCGACCCCTTTACATATTCTTTATCGGCCGTGTTTTGACATGATTTTGATGAAGTTTAAAGAAAATCGAGTAAAATTAAGAGGCTGATTTCAAAGCATTTTGAAAATGACACGTTTCCTGCTGCCAGTTGGTGGCGCTATAACTTTGACTCATAATAGTCACATTTATGGAATCGGCATCATACAAGGAACAAACTGGTGAAGTTCCATCAGAATCAGGCAATGTGTGCAACAGTTATTAGACACTTCCTGTTTCTCATTTCTCGCCATAACTTTGTCGCCTTGCCACGGCCAAACCGTTCAAGATATCAAAAATCTCCTCGCAATTTAGCGTCCCCAATGTCTTGAGATCATGCTGACCGAGTTTGGTGACAATCCCATGGAATTCCTGGGAGGAGTACGTTAAATTCCAGAGCATGTGCTTTTTAAACAGCCCTAAATATCTCACTTCCTGTTGCGTGGAGCCCATGACATAGAGTACAAAAGTTGTTCAGCTCGATGAGTTCTATATGTGTACCGAGTTTCATATCAATACGCGCAAGTATGTGTGCGCAGTACATCAAGTTTTCAAACTGTGTTCCAGGGGGCGCTGTAGAGGCCCTGAACCACGCCCGGGTCCCAGCCTCTGTGGCGTCCGGACGACGGCAGATTCCGACGTGTGTGCAAATTTTCAAGAGTTTTTGAGTATGTTAAGGCCCCCAAAAGTGCCCCAACGGTTGAAAAAAAAAAAAAATAAAAAAAAAAAATAAAAAAAAAACAAATAAGAATCCTTAGAAGAACAATAGGGCCTTCGCCCTTTTGGGCTCGGGCCCTAAAAATAAGAATCCTTAGAAGAACAATAGGGCCTTCGCCCTTTTGGGCTCGGGCCCTAACTAGTGTCATCACATCGCCTGCCAATGACGTTATACACCCTCAATTTTACGGTTTTATTTTGTAGAAAACGTGGAAAGCCCAAAGACACTTTAATATGTTACGCATTTTATTAGACAGGTAACGAACGCACAGAGTAGCATAACTGAACTTTTAACACACTCAAATGTATCTACAATAATAAAGCAGCAATGCTTTTTCCTACATACATATTAGGGATGCACTGAATGTTTGGCACACGAAATTATTTAGCGGAAAATTGCAAAAGAAAAAGCTCTTTCAGTGTTCATCCGAATAAACGGGGAAAAAAAACTAATAAATTATACCGAACAATGACGTGACGCAATCAAATAGAGGTGCACACTAATGCAGCAAACATCTCGACAGTGTGGAAGCATTTACAACTGTCCAAGAAAGATCAAAAATCATAAGCACCGACAGCGAGAGACTGTTTAGTACTGCATCGCATGCCGATGAGAACAGAAAGAGGTGGTTATTGTTGGTTAATGCATAATAACTGAAATTGTCCTTTAAATATTTTTAATTTGTTGTTTTGTAATTGATTTTTTTTTCTTTGCACATTCTGGCTATTCAATTAATGCAATGGTGATAACGGTGAAAATGGTGAATGGTGAATGGTGAATGGTGAAAAAACGGTGTTTGGCCCTCGACGCCAGTGTTTAATTTTGTTCAGTTTCAGCTAAGAATTTTTATTTTGGTGCGGTAAAAACTTACATATTGTGCCTTTAATAATTTCAAACTGCTGATTCCAATCATGTGGTGTTTTTAGTTGTATTTAGTGTAAAATAATTGGAGCTGATATTAAAAATTCTAATTTGTCTAAATAAATTCAAAATAAAACTCACTTTTAATTAGTGATTCTCAACCTGGAGGCCGGGTGACATGATTTTTCAAATTAATAAATTGTTACTGTTTTTAAAATGATCTAATTCTAATTTAAAAGAAATGTAATGTAAATGTAAAAAAAAGAAAAAAGAAAAAAAAAGAAACTGAAATCATATTTCTTACTTTCCATAAACAGCTATTGTTTTTATTGAAGAAAACTTCATAAGGAAAATAACTACTGGAATCAAAATATGATTTGAGTTTAATTCAATATATAAGTTAAAAAGGGGCCTTTTCATAAATAAAGGAGAAATACCAAACTATCTTAGTGTATATGAATATTTGAATATTGTGTTGGACAGTGAGGACTTAGTCAAAAAAGTTCAGAATCTCTGTTTAAAATGCTACAAATCAACTTAAGTCATCCAAATACTATATAAAAAAAAAACTCAGCAATATGCAGAGATGGAGTTTGAGACGCTCCATGCATGTAAATGATAATTGTTTGTGTGGAGCAGCATTTACTGCAAATGGAGCTCTGATTTCTAACCTCACATAGCCTATACGCATGTTAATAATTAAAGCACATATACTGTATTAAACCTGCTGCATTGCATATTTAACTTAATATTATTGTTTGTGAAATCACAATGTTTTATTATGATTTAAAAATGGGATAAATATATCATGCAGCCTTAGAAAACAGTCTAATTATGCATTTCAAGGATTAATGTACGTGGAATACGCCTATTCCGGTATTATGCCGGTTTCTAGACATTGGCAAAATGCAATCAAAGAATTGTGACAGCCCAATAAATATCCATCATGGGCCAATATAAACCACCACAATGGTCCCACAAATGAAACCCTTTGGCTGCCAGCCCTGAGCTTTTACCACCTAACCACCCAAAACATGGTGAGAGTAGGCTGCAATGCGTGTGAAGGTCACTTGAACCTCTTCCATCCTTGTCAAAGGGGAGCACTAACCTTCTTTCCTTTCAAACAACACCAGGGTGTTGATGGAGCATCTGATTCGAAATGAAAATGATGGCGGTGACGGTCAACTTCTCTGACACTTCATGCCAATTAGAAGGCGAGAGTTCGTTATGTGCTGGGGGAGGTGACACAATCCTGTCGCTCAATCCAGTAACCCCAGGCTTTGAGAGTGTCACCCATCTCTCCACACATCTCACCTCTGATGATCTGTCCAAACTGATCCCAGTTCTGTCCCCTGTGTCTGAACCGCCTTGTTATCCATCACAAGCTGCCTTTCCATCAGTGAATTCATGTAGTGCATCACAAACAAGCTTTTGCACTTGGGCTTTTAGCACTTTGTCTGCTGTTCGAAAACGTTGATCTCGCTGAAACTATTATTTTAACTTTCCTTGACACAAAACTATAAATCTTTAGTTTAAAGGGTTAGTTCAGCCAAAAAAAATAAATAAATAAATAAAAAATTCTGTTATTAATTACTCACCCTCATGTCATTCCAAGACATTAGTTCATCTTTGGAAGACAAAATAAAAATTGATGACCCTGCATAGAAAAGCAACTCAACTACCATGTTCAAGGTCTAGAAAGGTAGTAAGGACATCGTTAAAATAGTCCATGTAACTTCAGTGGTTCAACCGTAATTTTATGAAGCTACAAGAATACTTCTTGTACGCAAAGAAAACAAAAATAATGACTTTATTCTACAATTTCTTCTCTTCCTTGTCAGTGTTTGATGCATCTTCATGAGAGTATAGAGCCTTGTCATTACTGCGATGCAAAATCCAGTCATAAAAATGGAATTTACCGTATAACGCAGAATGTCACGGAAATTGCCAAATTTTGGATGAATAAAAAGTAGGTCAGTACACTTAAAACAAAATGTGATATGGAATAGAATATGTGAAAAATAAGTTGCAAAAAGACTGTTTAAATGAATCCTGCATTTTTGCGTCTCTGTGTAGAGCTGCTCTGAGAGTCAATTTATGAGCATTTTACTGTTTTCTTTGAGAAACTATCATCATATCATATACAAACAGAAACTTAGGGAAGAGCTTCACAAGCAACCCATCAAAATAAAAGTTTGGTTTTTATAGAATCAACTAATTAGAGATGCTTTTGATTATTAAAGGAGTCATCGGATGCCCATTTTCCACAAGTTCATATGATTCTTTAGGGTCTTAATGAAAAGTCTCTATTATACTTTGATTCAAAAATTCTCAATAGTAGTGCAAAAAAACACCCTTTTACCTTGTCAAAATCAGCTCTGCAAAATTTCAGTTCATTTTAAGACATGGCCCCTTTAAATGCCACGAGCTCTGCTCGCCCCGCCCCTCTCTGGGATTATGTTTACTTTATGTTTACCACATTTAGCTGTGTTTAGCTGCATTTAGCCGCGTTTATCAGCTAAACTTGCCAACAAGCACATTATTAAGAAAGGCCATTTGCAAAGAAGCATAAAAAAACCCTTATACTCACTTCTGCTGTGGGTAAAGCTGCATCAGCAACGATTTGCACGAAGATAGATGCTTATGTAGATCGGGATTGGCGCTTTCCATTTAAAAACGAAAGTAACGTTAAACCTCTGCGTCTTCAACGGCTCAGATGTCGGTAGTAAATGACTACTGCTGTGTTCATCATTACATCCAAGAACAGAACACCTCAATCTCTTAATTTGAGTCTTCCTCTGAACCTGAGTCACACAATGCCAATTGTATTCGGACTGTTTCAGCTCGGTGAGGGCAGGTCTAAGGTAAGGCGCTCATGTCAATCAAATGTATTTTGTCACAATGACAAGAAGCTAAGAATTAACTGATTTTAAAAAGGGGATATTACTTTTAAAGTTTAAAAGTTTAAAAAATACCACTGGGTGGATTTTTATCATTGTAAACACACATTATTGTGCAAACAACATGTAAAAGTTAGTTTTGCACCCGATGACCCCTTTAAAATTTAATGAAACAATTAAAAAGGAATCTAGAAAATTAATGGAAAACACAAAATTTGGTTAAAAAATATGAATTTGAGAAAAAAAAAATAAGATGTATTTCATAGGGCCTTCATTTTTTTTGTTAAACTTGTAATAAATTGCTGTTAAATTGTGTAAGTTTAACGATTTCAATTGATTAGACATGCTTTTTGCATTTTTTTAACCATTTAACCATTAAACCAGAGTCTAGAAAAATTAAAATGGAAAAAAAATAGAATCCAGAATAATTCTAAATGGAAAAAATGGAATGAGCATTTTACTGTTTCCTTTGAGAGAAACTATCGTCATATCATATACAAGCAAGGATCTTAGAGAAGATCTTCACAAGCAACCCATCTAAATAAAAGTTAGTTTTTTACAAAATCAACTAAGAGACGCTTTGATTATTCAAATTTAATGAAACCATTCAAGTGGAATCTAGAAAATGAATGGAAAACAACATTTGGTTAAAAAAATGAATTTGAGAAAAAATAAATAAATAAAACGTATTTCATAGGGCCTTAAAAAATGTTTTTATTAAACTTTTAATAAATAGCTGTTTAACTGTTTAAGTTTAATGATTTCAATTAATTAGACATGTTTTTTTTTTTTTTTTTTTTTTTTTTATTTAACCATTAAAACAGAGTCTAGAAAAATTTAAAATGGAAAACAAATAGAAAATTAAACAGATTTTATATGGTCCTAAGAGTAGCACGACTCAAGCCTTGGATTTCATAAAAATATCTACATTTGTGGTGCAAGAATAAATGAAGGTTTTATGGGTTTGAGGGTGGGTAATTAATCACAGAATTTTCATTTTTGGGTGAACTATCCTTTTAACTACTTTTATAAAGTATAAAAGTAAAATATTCCCATTCTTGTTCACTATATGGAAAGCAACACAGCAGAGATTTTTCTAAAGTTCTCCTTCTGGATCTGTAGAAGAAACTCAATTCAGGTTTGGACTGACATAAAGGTGAGTGAATGATGAATTTTTCATTTGGAGGTGAACGATTCCTTTAAGACTAAAACAAACCCTTCACAAAACCAATCACATCAATGTTTAAACAGCTTAAACAAAGTGCTTATCTTCTATGAGCGTCTGATATGGTGAAAAGTCTTAACTGTACTCATTTGTTATATTGATCATATCTGATGCAGAACAAGGCAGGGCCATTAACTTCCCTCAGTTCTGAGAGCTTTTCCTGCATTGATTGCTCTGTGCGGGTCTCTGTGGAACTGACGCCACATGAAACACTGCTCTGAAGGTGAGTCTGCTTGTCCAGATGCACTCTAGGACAAAGATTAAATGAGATCGGGCTCTTCAGGGTCACTTACTGGCACTTCCTTTGGACCGGCAGTGTTCCGCATGGATAAAGCTCGAATAAATATGAACTACTGCGATTGATCACAACTATAGACTTGGATGATGAAATACATTTTTTTCCTTGTCAAAAAACTTTTACACAAAACCACAAGACCTATGCAGTATCTTATATATGGATTTACCATTCAAGCATGTATTTCATGTTAAAAAGGCTATGTGGATTTCTCAAAGGTCCCCAGACCCGGCTGCTCTAAATCAAGGCAAATAACTCATCTCTGCCATGAAAATCTCAGTGTATCACCTGCTCCCACTCAGCTGGTTATGTTAAGGTGCATGATTAGTCTTGCATTTATTATATGCATGGATCTTAAAGGGACAGTTCACACAAAAATAAAAATTCTGTCATCATCTACTCACCCATGTCATTTGACTTTCTTTCTTTTGTGGAAGACAAGGAAGAACACGTTAAGAATGTAAAATCACAATTAATTACCTTGATTCATTGGGAACAGCTGTTTTAATCAACTCAACAGGTGAAAAACAGGAGCTCTCTGCTGTTGGTTTGTGGACAGTCATGGCTAAGACAAAGGAGCTCACTGAGGACCTGCGGCTGCGCATTGTGGCTGCTCACAAGTCAGGAAAGGCCTATAAGACCATATCTAAATGTTTTGAAGTTCCAGTGGCTACAGTGAAAAGTATTATTAAAAAATACAAGACGTTCCACACCGTGCAAAAATCTCAGAGGACGTGTTCAGAAGCCAAAAGTGGCAACTGTGCTGGCCAGGAGGATAGTGAGAGAGGTAAAAAATAATCCAATAGTCACCACCAAGGCCATCCTGATGAATCTGGGCTCTGCTGGTGGCAACATCTCAAGGCAGACAGTCCAACAGACACTGCACACCGATGGGTTCCACGGACGCAGACCAAGGAGGACACCACTTCTCCAGATAAGGCACACAAAAGTCCGCTTGGCCTTTGCAAATGCTCATCTGGAAAAAGAAGACGACTTCTGGTCTTCTGTTTTATGGTCAGATGAAACACAAATTGAATTGTTTGGCCACAATGGTGTAGCCTTCATTTGGCGTAAAAAAAGAGAAGCCTTCAACCCTAAGAACACCATCCCCACTGTCAAACATGGTGGTGGGAACCAAATGTTTTGGGGGTGTTTTTCAGTCGGTGGACCAGGGAACCTAATCACGGCAAACGGTACCATGAAAAAGGAGCAATACATCAAAATTCTCAACAACAACATCAGGCAGTCTGCAGAGAAACTTGGCCTTGGGCACCAGAGGACATTTCAGCACGACAATGACCCAAAACACAGAGCAAAATTGGTGAAGAAATGGTTAGCAGACAAAAACATTAACATTTTGCAGTGGCCCAGCCAAAGTTCTGACTTAAATCAAATTGAGAATCTGTGGAGGGAGCCTAAGATCAGGGTGATGGCAAGGAGACCCGTCAACCTGAAAGAGTTGGAGCTCATCGCTAAAAATGATTGGGTAAAAATACCAGTTGAGACAGACAAAAAGCTGGTCAGCAATTATAGGAAGCGTTTGATTGCTGTAATAGCCAATAATAGCTTTTCTATTGATTATTTAGAAGGGCATGAATAATTTTGGACATGCTACTTATTGTTCAAATGTAAATAATTTAAATAAATAATATTTTTTTCCACAATGATGCCTCTTGTACATCGTATTATCTTCTTCTGGGAGACGTTTGTGTCATTTCTAATCAAAAAAAAAAAAAAAACTGCTGGTTGAATAAAAAGTAACTTTAAGTCAGAATTTGCCAGGGGTATGAATAATTTCAGGCTTGACTGTTTGCATTTAACAGCAAACAAACTCTGGTTAGTTTATGTCAAAAAGACAGACATTTTCTGTCTAAGTTGGCAGTTCTTGGCAAGAATAAGCTGCACAACAGATTTTTACAGCAACAATCAAAAGAACATTTGCTGGCCCGCTGACATGCTCAATGAATTCAGCCTTCTCTGTCCATCTTTTTGACATTTGTGAGATTTCCTGTCTTCTCTGCATTGTTTTCGTTTTCTAGTTGGATGACTCTCATGATGGTTTTATGATGGTTTCAGAGGAACAGAATGGGCTGTTCAATTTTTTTTTAAACGTGTGCTCTGGAATTTGTCAACGGTAATCAAATCTTGGTCAGAAAATGTTTCTGTGTGGTTCTGCCTGCATGTGCTTTAAAAGGATTTCCATTAACTCCAAAATATTTATGACAGAAACCATGCTTTTTCTGAGAAATAGATACTGGAATTTGGATGCAAATGTTCAGTTGAAAGCAAGGGAATATGTTTCTGGATTGGAGACAGATATTCTTCTACATCAAGGACAGGTCTCACAGGTAACGCTTAATCCATGGCTTTTTTTTATCTATATTTTTAAACTAGTGCACAAACACAGTTGTTGGAATAACATGATGGCGAAACAGAGCCGCTGAGACATCGATGTCTTACATTCTGATTCAATATTACACCACGTTAAAGACAGACACTTCTGAAGGCTATATTTCGCTGATGAAATTGTTAGAAAGGGTTGATGTGATGTTCTTTGACACCTCTTTGTTGAGATGATAAATGACAAGATATGCAAATGAGGCCTGGCTTTCAGTAAACATCTTTGCTTCCAAAGGGATTTGTGAAAAGATGAGGTGTGGGACGACATTATCTGATTCTTCCTGGTGATTTGTTTTCAACTGAATCCTTTTCATGTCTTTCTTTGTCATTAATGTGCATTTTTCAAAGCCAACAGATTCCCCATTAATGAGTTTTCATTTTGCTCATTAATAATCACAATTTTATGGAAGCCCTATTCTGCCACTGAAAATAAATAAATAACTGTGACTTTTTTCTTGCCATTTCCTCAGAATTGCAGGATATAAACTCACAATTCTGAGAAAAAAAATCACAGTTGAGAGTTCTCTGACTCAATTCTGACTTTTTTCTCAGAATTGCGTGATATAAACTCACAATTGCAAGATTTAAAGTCAGAATTGTGAGATTGCAATTCTGAGGGAAGTCACAATTGAGAGTTTATATTCTGACTCAATTCTGACTTTTTTCCTCAGAACTGCATGATATAAACACGCAACTGCAAATTATAGAGTTAGAACTGTATATATAAACTCACAATTATGAGAAAAAAAAATTTTCCCCCTCAGAACTGGACTATATAACTCACAATTGCGAGTTTATAGCTCACAATTCTGAGAAAAAAAGTCAGAACTGCAAGATATAAACTCACAATTTCGCTAGTTGCAATTTTCACTTTATTTCTCTCGATTATACATTATAACTTATAATTGCGAGTTTATATCATGCAATTTCTGAGAAAAAAAATATCTAAATTACCTGTTTATATCTCAAAATTCTGACTTTGTTACTCGCAATTGTGAGTTTATCGCACAATTCTACAAAAAAAAATCAGAATTGTGAGTTTGTATCATGCAATTCTGAGAGAAAAAAAGCTGCAATTACCTAATGCATATATTAGAATATATATAAAAAAAAATTGATATTAGAATGATTTCTGAAGGATAATGTGGCACTGAAGACTGGAGCAAGGGGTGCTAAAAATTCAGCTTTGGAATCTCAGGAATAAATTACATTTTGTAATATATACTATATACTTTTATAATGCACTGCGGCTCAAAGATTTTAAAAATATTTTAAAACAATTTAAAATAACCGTTTTCCATGTGAATATATTTTAAAATGTCATTTATTCCTGTGATACAAAGCTGTATTCAGCATCATGACTCCAGGCTTCAGTGTCACATGATCCTTTGGAAATCATTCTAATATTCTGATTTTTTATTAATGTTGAAAACAGTTGTGCTGCCTAATATTTTCTTGGAATCTGTGATTTTTTTTTTTTCAGGATTCTTTAACAAATAAAAATTGTAAAAGAACAGTGTTTATTTAAAATAGAAATTTTTTACAACAATATAAACTACCACCTAAAAGTTTGGGGTCAATACATGTTTCCTTTTTCTTGAAAGAACTTAACTTTATTCACCAAAATGAGTTAAATTGATAAAAAGGGATAGCTAAGTCTTATATCCCTTACTTATATAACAGTAATTATTTAGCATTATAGAATGATTTTTTAAGAATCATGCGACACTGAAAACTGAAGTAATGGCTGATAAAAATTCAGCTTTGCATCACACAAATTAATTATATTAATTTTATTAATATATTTATTAAATATATTAATTATATTATATAATATAGAACACCATTATTTTAAACTGCACAATATGACATTTTTTCTGTATTTTTGATTAAGTAAATTGATAAGCATATAAGAATTCTTTAAAAAACATTAAAAATCTTACTGATCCCAAACTTTTGAGCGACAGTGTATATTTTAAAATATTACAGTATTCACTGATTAAATAAATGCAGTCTTTGTGAGCACAGTCATTGAAAAAGAATTTAACCGTTAAAAAAACACCCTTGAAAATCGGTTCGAACAGGGGAATTTTATCCCTTTAAAAAAGAGAAGTTTGTTTCCAGCACTGCGCATGACCTTCATATACTTATTTCAGCAAAATCATCTCCTTCTCTCCCCAGAAGACTCCTGTCACACTTCTGACCGTCCAGCACCTAAGCCTGCTATTTCTCTATTGCATTTTCCCCATCTCTCTTTAAGACACCTTCCCGGCAGACTGAAGCACTGATCCATCCTGTCTACAGCCCCATTGGCCTCTGCAAACAGCCATCTATCTCCTGAAAGCCATGTGTACACTCTGCCTGCCAACAGTAATACATTACTACCAGACATTGAGGTGAGTTTCCTGGAGTCCATGCATCAATAACCTGATGGCAGGCACCATCACAGGAGTGTTGTTCCGGAGAAGGGCAGTCTTCCAATCCCAATAGTTTATAGATGGCTGCAGCCTTGGATGGACTACAGAAAGGGGCATCAGAGCTCAGCATCACTCACTAGACCCCAAAGATGTTGTGTGATACAGGCCATGAAGCAAGCAGGCAGTCAAGATGAATAGGTTCTGTTTTAAGTAAAAAGAAATTCGGAGAAAGTGCGAGTGGACCTGCCAAAAAAATACTGATGGAGAAGAGATATGCTGTGGTAAACTCGGGTCAGACATGACAAGGAATGAAGCTGAACAAATCAGCATAAAACAAAATTAGATTTTAAAAGAACAATCAAGTCCAGAGTACATAAAGTCAAGTTCAGCTGCACATTTTGCTACCAGCTATCTTCACACTCAACAAAAGTTGTTCCACTATTCTATCCCATCTTACACTTATAGGAGTCAGTGGTTGTTTTTCCCCTTTGTTCATGTCTCATCTTGCCCAAGTCAGCAAAAGTGAGATAGGACTGCAAATGGTGTCCCTCAAAATAACAAAAGCACATCTCTTTGTCTACAAATATATGTTTCTACGCTTTGGTACACATTGTACATATGCACAACAGGAATGCTTCTGAAATGTAACAAAAAAAACATTCAGTTTTAAAGCCTTATAATTTCCTGATGCAGAAATCGCAGACAGAATCAAAGAATTCAGTCATAAAAATTTATTGTATACAGTGTTGGGTGTAACGCGTTACTAAGTAACGCGTTACTGTAATTAAAATACTTTTCCACTGAAAAAGTAGAGTAACTGATTACTGTTCATTTTTAAGTATTTTAATTACAGTTACGTTTAATGTACTTGCGTTACACTGTAAAATAATTAAACTCGCTGAATATCATTATTTAATTTGATTAATTAATCTTCTAAATGTGAAAGTAAACTCTGCCGCTTTAAAATCGTTGAAGCGCAGGTGCACGTGATTTCGCGCAAGTTTGCTGCATACTCCTATGGTATTCTTAAAGAGGATGTTGGACTCGGCTGAAGCGAGTGGCTGTTTTGCGAAATGGAAATATGCCCATTACTTCAGTTTTCTGAAACAAGCAGACAAGAACATTACAGTAATATGTAAGCTATGTCCTGGGGAGAAAAAACTATCGGCCGCTGCGCTGTCAATAGCACGAGTACTCAAGCACCTGACACGGCAGCATAGACGAACACTTCTGTGTGATCCTTCATATTCGACGGATAAAACTGCGGCAACTCCTGCTAAACAGGCAAAACTTGATTTTACTTCGGTAGCGCAGAAAAGTGTCTGAATGAGCAAGGTTACAGTTCACTTTGTGGAAACACATGACATGATTACAAAAATGGTCAAATGTTTTAAATATTAAAATATTGGATAGTATTATAAAAGCTCCTTGAAATTCTAAATAACATTTTAGATTTGTTTAAATAAAGTAAAACATTTATTGAACTCATTGTTTTAAATTAAGTTTCACGTTTACAGGTTGATACATGTCATGTTTAACTTTTCTTAAGTTTCTTAAGAATAATATATATTTTTTGTTATTCTGGAATTGTGTTTCTTACCGAAAGAAGGTTACATTTCTTACAAAAAAGTTTATTATTATAGAATGTTTTCATAGAATGTAATATAGATTATTAAAAAAGCTAAAATGCTAAACTATTTAATGTTTGACTCATGTTTTATTTAATTATCTATTATTTAAAGAGTTTAATTTCTATTTTTTGTCCACTCAAGGTTTATAGGGATTTTAAGAAGTATTTAGTTAAATTACTTATTGAGTATTTAAGTTACTTTTTAGACACAGTAATTAGATAAGTATTTTAAATACATCATTGATGAAGTAATTAGTAATTAGTAATTAATTACTTTTTTAAAGTAACTTACCCAACACTGATTGTATAACATGTAATGTCACGGAATTTGGCAAATTTTGGATGAATACATCTAAAGTATGTCAGTACACTTAAATCAAAACGTGATATGGGCTAGTGTCTGTAAATATTAATGGCAGTTTTGTTTACTACAGTACACATGCTGAAGCATGTGTAACGCCCGCGGTATTTTTAGCCTCTGCCGCCTCAATATACGAGTACATGAACACATAAACAATCTCTAGAACTGGTTCGTGAGTCACTTAATGAGCATTTTACTATTTTTCTTGTGAGAAAAACTACTGTCATATAATATACAAATATAATATATTTACAACTCATAAAAATAACTTAAAGTATTAACTTAAAGAAACAGTTATAGAAATATATTACTTAATATAGGCATAAAAATAGTACTACTACTAGTACTAATAATAATTAAATATCTGGAAAAAAAATTCTACCAGAATTTATTTACCAAAAAATATGTAGATCGGCAAATCGGCTAATTAGAGAAAAAAAAATTCAAGCATTAATAATAATAATAATAATAATAATAAAAACCATTAATGTTAAAATTAAAATGGAACCAATGAAAAAAATGGAAAAAACAGAATTTGTTAAAAATTAAAATTAAAATAATAAAAAAATCAATAAAAAAAATTGCTGTTAAATGCTTTTGATTAATATTTTAAATTTAACTATTAAAACAGTCTAAAAAAATTAAATGGAATCCAGAAAAATTCAAACTGAAAAAACTGATTGAGAATATATAAAACAGATTTCATAGGGCCCTACTACTAGAGATCTAAAAGTTATGGCCCACAGTCAAGGCCACGTTTATTTAGACAACTTCAACATTTCTCAGTTGATTTGCTATAGTTTAGAAAATAATAATAAAATATGACAACTCAAGAGTTAATCTGTGTCAAAACAAACTCATGTTGATAATCACAAATAAATTACAGTCAAGCACAAATTTATTCAGACACCTTCAACATTTCTCACATTATCAGTTTATTCACTATAGTTAAGAAAATGGTAATAAAATGACAAGAACTCAAAAGTTCTTGAACAAATTCATTTTGATAAATGTCAGATAAATTTCATAGAATGGCATGTGACAAAACATGGTTAGGTCAAAGTGTTAAATCAAATTTTGGTCCCTAATTTGTATACATTTTACTGGAAGTGCACTGTATGAAGATTTTTTTGGGTACATGTCACAGTTTACTTTATTTTGCTATCCTCACTTACTTAAATGAACTATAGTGTCCTGCACCCACTAGTAAAAATATCAAAAATTATCTGGTGTCTGAATAATGGTTTGACTGTATAACCAATAAAAAAATTACTATTTTAGATTAAATCATAAAAAAATAAAAGTCATGTTTTTGTGACTCTACTAAATGACTTATTGGTAAAATAAAACTTTGTTCAATAAAGACCTTTTAAATAGCACATTTACAGTATCTATAAATGAAATACTGAAATGCAAACTTTAAGCATGGTGGATTCTAAGCTGATGATTTATAAAGATCTGTTCATCTTAAAGTTGTACATATATAATGCAGTTTCTATTCTACATTAGATCTATACGTTGGTATTGGTATTGAGTGTCTATACAAAAAGTAGTAGTGCTAATGTACTAATGAAATCACATTGGGAAAACAGACAGAAGCAAACCACAGCCATTCTGATTATGTACAGCTTCACTGGCTTTCATAATCTGGGGTACGGACTGAAAACTTCGAACTATTTTTATCTATACAGTAACAGACACAAGCATCAAAGCATAGCTGCCTTAACACAGACGTTCCTCACCATTTAGTCAAACTGAGGCTGAGGCTGCAGAAGCAGGTTGGAGGAGATAAAACAGCAATGCAAAGGAAGAGAGGGGCGGAGAAGATGCTGTCTGACTGACAGCAAGAAAGCAATAAGATATGAGAGAGAAAGAACAAAACTAGGCAGCGAGAGAAACGGTGAAAGGAAGCGCCTCAGGATATTGCCTGAAACTTTCATTAGTCAAGTCAGGTTTTTTTTTCCCCTCAATAATAAACGCCTGCTTCATCATAATTGAGTCATGTGCTTCGGAGATCTTAATTAGAGCTGCAGGGAAGGAAACAGCGGCTAAAAGACTTTTCTGACCCTCTGACCATGTAAAGACCTGTGAGACGATAAGCCCTCTATTCACTTCCACTCTCGTTATTTCATTTGTTCCACATTTTCTATCATTCTGCTCTGAGAATTCTTCCTTCTCCATCTTTCTTTCTCCTACTCTAATCATAAGACTACAGCAAGCTGCCTTCGCTATTTGAGTTCTTTCTTTGAACCATCGCTCACAGCAGTTGTCAGCTGGTTATGAAATGTTTGAAATGTTATACCTACAATAGTTTCGATTTCACATTCTCAGCAGCTAATAATGTACAATTCTGTAGTCAGAACTAATTAGGTTAACAATGTACAGTATAGAAATTGATAATTAGTTTCAAGTAAGCTTACTTTTACTTATTACTTAGTGTTATTAAATTATCATAAATTATCACTTCAAGTGAACAAAATATAATAGCAAATGTAAACCAATAAACAATGAGGGAAATTACAATACAAAAAAAAATAATTAATTAAAATTTTAATTAAAAAAAGGAAACTTTAATATAGGCCATTAAAGGGTTATCTAATATAACCATTAGGTACCAATATATCATGCATCACTACTAAATTGAGTAGATTCTACCAAGCAACAGATGCCAAAATACCAACAAACAGCCATTTTTTCCAATTCCGTTTACAATTTGTATATTTCAATTTTAATAACAACTATTTCATTTGAATTCCTAACTACACTCTTAAAAATAAAGGTGCTTTAACCCTTGTGCAACCTTATGGACATTTTTGTCCATTTCAGTTTTGTTAGTTTTGCCTGTGTTAATGCCAACTGCATAAATTTTGGCTCAGGTGTTTATTTTTATTGAAATTAATATTTCACCATCATTTCCTTAAAAAAAAAAAAATCTATTTTACCGTGCAAAAAATAGTCACACTCAGGACCTTAAGGATAAAAATGTCCACACTGAAACCCATTAAAACTGCAATTTTTTAACCCAGGGCCATTTGAATCCAATCTATAAAATGATGCAATATTGCTAATAGGCATTCATTCTATGGGCAAGGCTTCAAATTTGACATTTTTACCATTTTTTACTAGCCTGGGTGTCCCCATGCTGCCTTCCGCGCAGCGCGATTTTATTCACGCTGGAAGGTAGCATGGAAACCATGGACCAAATTTTCACCTCAGATAGGGAACCAATCACAGAACGGGGAGGGAGCAGCAAGATGATGACGCCTTCTATGCGTCGCGACTCACCGAAGCAGTTTGTTTATAACTATGGATCCAGCATGGCAGCAAGTTATCATTCGATGCAGCCGTTCACATGTCGCGCCTAAAAACGCGTGGAAAACGCTAGGCGCGTCGCTTTCTCCTTTCCAAACCGCTCTGTAGCTTGCGCATGGAAAACGCGAGCGCGTCGCAACCGCATCGCTTCCATTATGCGCGCGCATACCGCGCGTCTACATTTGAAATAACGAACTTTAGCGCGCAAAAGACGCGACATGTGAACGGCCCCTTAGATAGTGTTCAAAGTAGTTTAGAATGCAAGTTTATTTTGAAAAAAGAGCAACTTTTGGCGTTAAACCATCGCTCTGTATACGTCATCCGGTATGATTGAAACGATTGGCTATGAGCTACGCACAGGCGCATTTGATAGACATTCGTAGCACCCAATAAACGGCTCTGGGCATTCGTAAACCACGCCTCAAATACGAGAAAATGAACATGTGGTTCCCAGACCACGAATCATGACGAAGTCATAACGTGGTCTGGCGTTAGCCAGGCTAATTTTTTACTAGATTGGGCCATATTTTCAAATTTGTCATATACATAAAAAAAACAACAATAATATAACACTACATAAACATATAAATGCCTCAAAATTAATGTTGTTGTTCTTCACTGACACACCCAAGAATCTAATAAGCAAAGAAAAAATGCAAAAAGCAAAGAAAAATCAGAAAAAATTCTGAAAATCAATGAATGTTTGGTATCTATGGACAGAACAGATGATGGTTAAAAAAAAAAAATCGACATCAGTAAAAGTGGAAAAAATATTAATAAATCATATTTTTATGACAGTTTTTGGACATGGACATTTTTGTCCATTTTGCACCCATGTGTAACTTTTTTTTTTTTTTGAACGCACAAGGGTTAAAAGGTTCTTCACAGCAATGCCATAGAGGAACCATTTTTGGTTCCACAAAGAACCATTCAGTCAAAGGTTCTTTAAAGAACCATCTCTTTCTTACCTTTTTATAATCTGAAGAACCTTCTTTCACAACAAAGAATATTTCAGATGTTAAAGGTTCTTTATGGAACCATTTAGACAAAACAAGGTTTTTCTATGGGATCATGAAGCACCTTTATTTTGAGTGTATGCACAATTTAATTACTTGAATGGTATTGTTTGCATTTACCATTGCTTTGTTCCTGCAATCAACACAGACCTATGACCCAATTTGGGTCATGACCCACCACTAGCTTACAACACCTCTCTTCTCTTACCATCTGTTTTTCTCTCTCTGACAGACAGAGGGTGCTTTCTTAACCACCCCTCCCTCACCTGCACTGACAGCTCTGAGGAATGTTACGTGGCCACAGCCACCCCCTGGAGCTCACCTGTCCAATTCAAGGTTGGATAAACAGTCATGACCTTACCGCACACTTCACAACACCTCAGGGATTGCGTCCTATACTACACACCTATTTACTTGCGACCTAAATTCAACGTATTTTAATTATCTAGTCAAAGCCCGTTTTTTTTAGAACTATACCATGGTGTCACCAATAAAGTTTCACAAATGTTGCTTTTCAGTCAAATTTAGTCTGGGACTGAACAAGACAAACACAAAAATTCAACCACTATGTTCTTTTAGAAAATAAACTGTGTGGTTGTAAGAGAAAGATTTTAGGAAAAGATAACTTGCAATGTTATTTGTGTTTAATTTGTAAGAAAGGATTTACACCAACACACATTAGTGTGCAATTTAAAGGAATTGTTCATCCAAAAATGAAAATTTTATTAGAAAGCACTCACTCTCAGGTCACCCAAAATGTAGATAAGTTTGTTCCTTCATCGAAACAGATTTGGTGAAATTTACATTACATCACTTGCTCATCAAAGGATCCTCTGCAGTGAATGGGTGCCGTCAGAATGAGAGTCCAAACAGCTGTAAAAAACATTACAATAATCCACAAGTAATCGACACAAAGAACTCCAGTCCATCAATTACTATCTTAGGAAGTAAAAAGTTGCATGTCTGTAATAAAACAAATTTTCAAGATGTTTTTTTTTTTTAAATTTCAAACCATTGATATTCCACTCCAGCTAAACTACAAAATACTAAAATGCTTTCCCCGGTGAAAAAGTTGTCTTATCAGAATCTGGAGAGAAATATGCACAGAACAAGCATTGTTCAAAAGCAAAAAAGTTCTATACAAATACACTACCGGTCAAAAGTTTCTGAACAGTGAGACTTTTTGCATTTATTTGATCCAAAGTACAGCAAAAACAGTACAATTCTGAAATATTTTTACTATATAAACTGTTTTCTATTTAAATATATTTAAATTTTTAATTTATTCCTGAGATTTCAAAGCTGAATTTTTAGCATCATTAATCCAGTCACATGATCCTTCAGAAATCATTCTAATATTCTGACATTTATTATTAAGTTGAAAACAACCGAGTAGATTTTTTTCAGGTTTCTTTGATGAATAGAAAGTTCAAAAGAACAGCATTTACCTGAAACAGAAATCTTTTGTAACATTATAAATGTCTTTATCATCACTTTTAATCAAATTAAAGCATCCTTTCTAAATTAAAGTATTAACTTCTATAATTTATTTCCCCCTGAAAAAATAAATAAATTATACTGACTCCAAGCTTTTTAATAGTATAGTGGATAATGTTACAAAAGATTTCTATTTCAGATAAATGATGTTCTTCTGAACTTTCTATTCATCAAAGAAACCTGAGCAGCAAATCAGAATATTAGAATGATTTCTAAAGGACACTGAAGAGTGGAGTAATGATGCTGAAATTTTTGATTTGATCACAGGAATAAATTACATTTTAAAACATATTCAAATATAAAGCAATTATTTTAAATAGCAAAAATATTTCAAAAAGTACTGTTTTTTCTGTACTTCAGATTAAATAAATGCAGGCTTGGTGAGCAGAAGATACTTCTCCAAAAAAAAAAAAAAACAACAACAACTTTTGACTTGGTAGTGTATGTTGGTGGATTTTGATATGAGAAGGCAACAGAGGGTGGACTTTTTCATTAAATGAAGAATTTATTATTATAGATTATGGCCTAAGTACTTTGGCCTAAAGCAACAGTTTAAGGTTAAACGCTTTAATGGATTTGTTTCTTAAAAACACACAGCTTTTCACCTCACAAGATGTTAAATGATCAACTGGAGTCATGTGTATTATCGTGATGTTTTTATCTAGCTCTCTGAACTTCAATTCTGACGGAACCCATTCATTGCCGAGGATCCAGTAGTGAGCAAGTGATCTAATACTAAATTTCTCCAAATCGGTTCCAGTAAAAGTAAGTAAATTGTTAGCAAATTTTCATCTTGGGGTGAACAATTCCTTTAATCCAACCTGTGCTAGCACACACAGAGACATTCAAAAATACTATGTACTGTAGGAGATTCATTATCCACCAAATTACTAGTTAAAGTCAAGCTCTATAGCATTTTCTTTCTCTGCAGGGCGGAAAGATGAAATGCAAAATGAAATGCACTATTATACAAATGTATCTACATTTCAGTACCATTTAATTTGTTCCCCCACATTGCTTGAGGAGGCCGTCTAGAAAATCAGGTCAGACCCAGCTGATGAAGAAATTATGTGATTTAATGGCCCCTGAGGGTCAACACAAATATAGCACTGCATTAACTCTGGCCCCTCCTAGGACAGAGCAGCAAGGACATCACCCATAAACATCAAGAGGGAGACACGACAGAGACGAAGCATTGCCTACAACGAATAAAGCGGATGGTAAAAAGATAAACAAAATTACATTATGCCATTCATTTCAAGTCACATATTCAATTTCTTTATCCATACTATCATAAATGTTCATTTCATTATCTGATTAAGTGCAGCTCTTGAAATATTCTGTATTACAAATCCTATTGATTAAAAAATGTACTTTCATTTCCATGATTTCTTTTATTCTTTTGAACAGTGCCTTACTTACTTCTTTGATTTGACCACTAGGTGGAGGAAAAACTCTTTTGCAGCAGGTGAGCTCACCTTTCCAAGGCCTTTCATCTCAATTTTACCATCGCCACTAAGAAATACAAACAATGCGCTAGAAAATCTGGATGGAAACACATGACTCACAATACGACTGCACAGAATAGAAAACATTCTCATTCTAGATCAAAAGGAATAAAAGGCATGTCTTCATTTGCTATGAACCTTTTTAGGAAGAGGCTTTGTACACAAACCATTTAAAATGAAGCAATGCTGGATTAACTCTCTCACTCTTTTCCATTAAGAATAGATTTTTTTCATCTTTTCTTCTAGGTGCAGATGTACTGCCTTCTGAACTTCATTTGCATAGTCATTAGCAAAATAAGAATCTACCTCAAACACAAACACACCCAGACATGTAGTCTTGTTAAATGAGGTCAGGAGAGTTCTAAACAGCAAGGTTTCCTGAAGCGTAAAAGTGATAATCTTCTTCTTTTATCTTTACTCGACATGTCACCTTACTTTAAAAAAAAAAAATACTGCCGGGAAGGGTTTGGTTAGGGGGCAGACATGTGGCTCAGCGGGTATTCTTGTTAAAACATCACAAAGATTCTATCAAAACGCATCTGGAGAAATAAAGAACGTTGTATTCTAAGTTACCTACAGTGCAGAGCAGTCCAAAAGTGTGAAACCACATTGTAAATCCACACTGTATCCAATATAGATGTGGAAATAAGAGGCATGTTCAAGGATTTGGAGAGAAAAAGTGAAATATTTAAGATTTAAGATTCTGCACTATTTTACAATCACGTTATGTAGATAATGCAACTAACACTAATACATAATAGAGGGTTTGCACTTAATTTGGCCAGTTTCCTGGAAGCACAGCCATATTGGAGATACTCGGATGTAGACAACAGCATGGATTGCACGGTTAATGTACTAGGCCTACTAAATACATTGTTCTGCTAATTTATGCCTTAGGACTTAGAAAGCAGGAAACTAAAGCTAATAGTTGGTAAAGATACATACAAGAAGTATAAAGATATTAGCCTAATATTTCACCTACCTGACCGGAAATTATAAGAACAAACACAAATGTTGTCAAGATTCTTGCCCTGAAAATCCTGGTTCAGTTTGGCCGACCACAAATGCCTTTTGCTCCTCAGTTTTTTTTTCCACTCTTCTTCTTGATTTGTAACTTTTCACAATCTATAGCAGTGTTGGGGGTAACGCATTACAAGTAAAGCAAGCTACGTAATTTAATTACTTTTTCCAAGTAACTAGTAAAGCATTACTTTTTAATTGACAAGAAAATATCTGAGTTACTTTTTCAAATAAGTAACACCAGTTACTGTCCCCATATTGAGAGAAATTGTGAGTAAGATGGTACTTTAGTTCTAGAATAAATGTGAACATGCAAAAAAATAATCTCACTCACTAAAAAAACGGATACAGTATTCCTCAAAATGAATAAAAACAGTGAAAGTCAACGCACACCTGTAATAATTAAATGTTAAATAATACAAATATGTATTTAATCCAATTTTATTAACCAACGTCTTTGCTGCTGACCTACGATGATCCAATTCATCCATACTAATAAGCAAAAATGACTCAAGATAATCTAACATTTGTTTTCCTTTTTTTATATTGCTGAAGAGTTGACAGTTTTTCTTTTGCGGTCTACTGTACAGATGTGAATTTACTTTTCTCTAAGCCTGAGGCTTTTGGTGTGAAAAGGCTTTTACATTTGCCAAAAATAGAACTTTTTATATTAAAAAACAAACAAGCAAGCCCCGCCCAGATTTTAAAAAAGTAACGCTAAAGTAACATAACGCATTACTTTCCATAAAAAGTAACAAGTAACGTAATTAGTTACTTTTTTAGGGAGTAATTCAATACTGTAATGCATTACTTTAAAAAGTAACTTTCCCCAACACTGGTCCATAGAACTCCAAATGTTTTTTCCTGGTTCGACTGATTAATACAGCCCACAACATGACAATAACTGACCATTTTCAGCAGCAATAATCAGCTAAATATAGTTTCGTTCGGTAACTATGCTACAAAGCATCTCTGAAAGACTTATGTAGGCCTACTGTACATTAAACCTAAGTTAAAGTAGTACACTGGGTAGCAGTAGCGTGGTACAGTAACGGTATCAGATAGAAATGCCACAGTACTTTAAAATACATAATTCTTTTAATTATACAATGATACTGCATCATCCCATTTACCGCGGTATTTACATGGTACTTCAAGGTACATCTCGGTACGATTACATACATAAGCCTACTGCTAGTGTTTTGATAGGCCTACTACTTAGTGATGGGAAAATGAAGCTTTTCGAAGCACCGAGGCTTTCCCATCAACTGTATCATAAAAAGGTTCGTTACTCGAAGCTTTTCAACATGTTGCACACTAATGACATCTTGTGGACAAAGGTGGAAAAAGTTGCTTTCGCGTCACAGATCTTAAAGCGATTTTTAACAGTTTCATCAAACACATCAATTTGTGCTGTGTCAGAAAAACAGTAATTTTACTCGAATTGATCTGTAAATAAACATTTTAATAAAATGATACAAGTATAAGCATGGTTCATGTAGGCATATATGTCCAAAGTAAATTAAGAATAATTTTGACTAATATTAGTATTAATTAGAAGTGCTTGTGAAGCAAGGATAACTACAACATGGATATGCACAAAACTACACATGTACACATTTATTCGTATTATGATTTATTCTTGACAAAAAGTGTATGACACTTGATACTTGCACAAGGGGTTCACGTTATTTGAATCAGAATATGAAGCAGTCACGTGGTTGTGCGTGAAAACGAAGCTTCGGACGTCACAGGTCACGTGGTTATGGACAAAACGAATCAAGCTCCGGTACAGTGCTTCACTGTGAGATGTTTCGCTTTTTTGATACAAGCTTCGAAGCTTCGATGTCAAATGTCACATCACTACTACTACTAGCTGGAAAGTGTCCTTACCTGCAATACAGAGTCGTCGTAAGTTGCACGTCCAGGTGTTTTCGCAGATCTTTTTGCTTGTAGGTAAACTGTGTCGTAAAGCAAACAATTAAACCATTAAATAAAGCACCGCATAGTTCAACAATTGCACCAAAGGAGACATTGCTTCAACAAGCTGATTCAAACAAACTCGTACTCACATGCTAAATCGCGAAGCGATGCTAACCGCAAATGACTCATTTGTTCTCGAATCGGGCATCGGTAGTTCTGATTCTTTTATACAACCGACAGGAAGCGCTTCTTGGTTGCTGAAAGAGTGTAAGCGAAAATGTTCTCCATTCCATTGTCCGACAAGGATTTGTTATCATTTTTGCCACTGCACTAGGCTCATTAATAAAAACTCACATAGTGAATCGCGAACCGATTCCGAGAGTTTAGAGAGTTGCGGAAAAGAACAGATTCAAAAGAGTGATTCGTTCTCAAATCCAGCGTCGTGAATTGTGTTTGTAAACAACCGACTGAAAACATGGACGCGATTGGGACATGGCTTGATTTAAATATCGTCGAAGAAATTGTTTCAGGTTGGTATATTGTATGTTCTATATTGTATGTCAATTTAAAATCAAAATGATTTATCAGTATCATTTTACTAGGGTAGGACGCGAGCAAGGCAGTTACTTATTGAAATTAGCTTGGCAAAGGGCGTTCACCTACCGTCTGCAGCCAAAATAATACAAATAAATAATAAATACCACCCTTAAATACCGAATGAGATGATATCAAAAGTAATAAAACTGTTGTAAGGCCTCTCATACAGCATTTATTTTAAGCCTGCTAAGTCATTAGGAGTCTTTAGGGAGGATGCAAAGACACACCTGCCATACAAATATGAGATAAATAATGAGTGTTAATATTAATAAAGCTAATGATGCTTGACAGATCTAGGCTAGCACAGCTCCCTTAGCAGGAAGTATCTGGCAGAGGATTGGGAAGCTCATTGGATGTGAAGAAATGAGGTATAGAGGTGGACAGAGGGGACGGTTCAGGGTTTAGTGAGGAGAGAAAGAGAGCAAGACAGAGTGGAGCTGTGGTTAATTAGCAGTGACAGTTCAACGGTTGGTCCAGCATTGGTTCAGACAGCTGCAGGCTGCTGCCAG
>NC_133362.1:16981614-17018589 GCF_049309525.1 Garra rufa
TGATCATGAGGCATGGGAGTGTTTGTGTGTAAAGTCTTTTTCGTAACATTCATTATTCATTTGAGGGATTCATTTATTTATTGCATCTCTCAGAGGTTGTCGTTACTTTCGGATATATTTCTGCAGGCCCTTGTAAAACGTGCAATAACAACTAACCCCACGACTTAAATGCAGTTTCTAATTAGACGCCTGTGTATGTATGTGCATATTAGAAATGGGCATTTTTAAATCATTTTGTAGAACTCCAAAAGACAAAAATGTAAAAAAAAAATTAAATGATTTATTTTATTGAAAGAAATGTTTTAAAATAAATTAAAATTAAATTAATAATAATTGTTTTTTAAATTAATTAAAAAAAAAAAATATATATATATATATATATATATATATATATATATATATATATATATATATATATATATATATATATATACATATACACACACACACATAAAATTTTATATTTATTTTAAAACACATTTTTTTCAATAAAATAAATAATTTACATTTTTTGTCATTTTTATTTTATTCAAAAAATGTTTTAAAATAAATATAAAATGATATATAATTTTATATTTATTTTAAAACATTTTTTTTTTTTTTTTGCAAAATGTGACACTGGACCATAAAACCATAAAGTCATAAGGATCTATGTTTTTAAATTGACATTTATACAGAGAACTCTTTCAATTTATGGTTTGTTGGGATAGGAAAATATTTGGCCAAGATACAAATATTTGAAAATCTGGAATCTGGAATCTGGAATAAATATTGAGCAGATGGCCTTTAAAGTTGTCCAAATGAAGTTCGGTAGTGACATGAAAAATGTGGGACACATTTTTTACATAAAGTTTCCTAATTTACAAAGAAAATATAAAATAAATAAATAAATAAATAAATATATATATATATATATATATATATATATATATAATTTTTTTTTTTTTTTTTTTTTTAATTTACATCAATTTATATTTATTTTTCAATTTTTAAAAGAATCAAAAAAAGAAGAATAAAAAAGTTGTCCAAATGAAGTTCTTAGCAATGCATATTACTAATCAAAAATTACGTTTTGATATATTTATGGTAGGAAATTTATAAAATATCTTCATGGAACATGATCTTTACTAATATCCTAATGATTTTTGTCATAAAGAAAAAATGATCAATTTGACTCATACAATGTATTTTTGGCTATTGCTACAAATATAACTGTGCTACTTAAGACTTTTTTTCATCCAGGGTCACAAATATGTAAAATGTTACATTAAAAAATGCTTATTCTTTAGTCTAAAAGATAAATTAGTATAAATAACTATATTTTTTTAATCAAATAAAAACATATGAATGAATCTTGCTTTACTAATTGGAGATGTAGAGGTTACATTAGCTTACTATTTTACAGAAAACACATGTGATGTTGGGTAATAGTTTTTAACTATAACATTGTGGTCAGAGTTGACAGCACATTTTTGTTCTCACTGCAAGATCAATAAAGTCCGTGTTTGTTTTCGGTGACAGGTTTTAAGAGTGAAGCATCAATCATTTACAGAAATTCTGCTGTAGGAGTGTCTTTACATTTTATTACAATGTGTGTGTGTTTTCAGTCACCTTGGACGATTTAAAATGTACAAAGAGTTTATAGGTTTAACATTGTCAAACACTAGTATAACTGAAGCATGTGGCACTCAAGTATGGAGGACTCAACAACATAATGGGCCTTTTAAGTGTCACAATTATTGTATCAAGGGCTAAATGTTTCACCATGATGACTGTACAACCAGTGGGTGGCAAATGTTGTTTACTACATTAGTTTCCTCTGAGACGCAAGTTGTCTTCCTCTAGAGGGTTCTTAAGTGGCTTGTAAACCAGGATCTTTGAGCTACATTCAAATTTTTTTGGGTTTGTGTCTTATTGGTGATATTTAAACTTTAAAAAATGCATTGTTTTTGCAGTGGGAGTCTATGAAGGGCTTAAAAAACAAAAATATAAAGCTTGAAATGTGATGTTAATGGTTTCATATGAAAAGCTGCAAGGTGAATAAGCCCGTTTACTAGTTTAAATTGTTCACTAATTTTGCATAACAGGAGTTAAAAAATTGTTCATTGCCATTTTACAGAATTGGTCCAAAGTGAACGTTTTGAAAACAATGTCTTTTCCAAAAAATTATATTTATGTGAATTGTATACCATCCAAAGTACACATTTCTAAGAATTGTGCAGTTAATTCTTGTATTGTATTTTCAGAAAGTTTTGGAATATTTGTCCTCTCCCCAAATTCGTCACCACCGAAACAGTAATAATAATTTAATTAGAAGGGTTCTATTGACTTATTTACAATTAAGATGTAATCGAAATCTTAATATTTTTTTTGCTATTTTTAATGAGGTAACTCATTAACCATTACATTTTTTAACAATATTTCAGTTGTAATTCAGAGATTTGTTGCAATTTCAACTAATTTTGTTTTGTAAAAGGCAACAAGTTGATCATACTAATTTCAAAGTTAAGGATTCGTAACCAAAAAAATACATCTTAGTTGATAATTCAGTATACTTTATTTTTGACAAAACGACCCATGTTTCCGTCAAACTGCCAAAAAAGTGTGCTTAATTGCAGAAAAAAAGTGTTTGGTAGTGATGTTCCTTAAAGTTACATACAGATTTTTCAGACTTTTGAACACATTTAGGTCAAAATGATGGGACCCATCTACTTAAATTTTGTAGCTGAAAGAAACAAAGAGAGGGACACAGGAATATTTCCTGATCATAAATCTTTAAAATCAGCCTCAGCCAATGGACTAAAACATACAATGTTTCGGTAGTTACATGAAAAATTTTAAATAAATATATATATTTTTTAACTTCAGTTTTTAAAAGAATCAAAAAGATACTTTTAAAAACAACAATGGAAAAAAAAATACTTAAATATAATTTTCATTAGTTGAAATTCAGGTGTTAGGGTTCGGGACAGCCACCTCCCTTTTGAAAGTACCCAATAAATTATCTTTTAAATATATTAAGCTTACTAATATTTTAAATATTATTGTGGGTTTCAATAGATATTAGAAGGATTTTAGTAAACATCTAAGATTTGAATACTTAAATGCTTTTTAATTGTGTTTTTTGGTTGTGGGACAGCAGTTTGCACAAATTCTGTAGAATGGCCCTTATGACTTTACACAGACAGATTTAATAAGCTATTTTATTATATTATTGGTATGTTGATGTAAAAAGGTCTATGTTATAGTGCAATAAGAGCCTCCTGAAAGCTTCATGTGTTGATATTCTACACAATTTCCATAAAATCTAATAAATTAAATCAAGAGTATGTTAGTATTTACATGTATGTACAGTTGCAATCGAAATTATTCAACCCCCTTGACATGCAAGACATTTTGTTCCAGATAATTTGTTTTTCTAAAAACAAATCTACAAAGGCATTAGGACACTATTAGATAAAGTATTTTAATACACATTTGAGTAATTCTGAGAACATAAATTGATAAATAATGAAAAAAAAAATCAATTGGCTCTAAACGTTCATGTTCAAAATTATTCAACCCCCAAAAGTAAAATTTGGTGCAGAATCTTTTATTATTTAAAACCACCAATAAACACTGTTTGAAAGTGTTTAGAAACATTGATCACCTCTCTACTGCAATCTTGGACCATTCCTCCCCTGAAAAAGCTTTTAGATCACGGATAATCTTTGGTTTTCACTTTGCCACTGCTTTCTTCAAATTCAACCAAATATTTTCAATGAGAATTAAATCTGGAGACTGAACAGGCCACTCAAGAACATTCTGTGACTGATCCCTGAACCAAGCAGAAGTAGATTTGTTTGTTTACTTTGGCACTTTGGAAAGTCCATTGATCATCATCTTCGGTCTTTGCCCCAAAGGCATCACAATTCTTGTCAAAATGGCCTGATACTTCAAAAAATCCATGGTTTCCTTCATACAGTCATGTTTTCCACTTCATGCTACAGTAAAACAACCCCATAATTGGATCAGCCCACCTCCATGTTTGACCATGGAGATAGTGTTCTTCTGCTCATTAGTTTTCCCTTTTTTGCACCAGACAATCCGCTGATCTATACGTCCAAAAAGTTCTAGTTTGGGCACATCACTCCATAAAACATTCTTCCAGAACTCCACAGGTCTATCCAAATAAATTTTAGCATATTCAAGCTGACCTTTTTGTTCTTCTTGATCAAGAATGGTATTCGCCAAGATGCACCAACATCTTGTGCCATGCTTGTCTTATGTTCATCTTCTACTCTGGAATGAAATATTTTTCCTCCTTTCATCGGGTCATCTCGCAAGTCTTTGGCTGTACATTGCAGGTTTTTCTCAGTTGCTCTGATCAAACATTTTATGAAATTGTGCATTTTTGGTTGAACACCCTCAAAGGTTTTCTGGTACAACACACTTTAAACTAAGGAATAAGGCTTTTAGTGTCTTAGAAATCTTCACGTAGCCTTTGACTTTCTAATACAATAAAACTATTTCTTCTCTATAGCTTTTGTGAAAGCTCTGTTGACTTTACCATATTTGCTACTCAACTTCAGCACATGCATGGGATAAATGTATAGATGTGTAACATCTCAAGCTGATTCAGTTTTTTTAATAGTTTCTAAAGGCTTAATTGTGTTTTAGGAGAATTTTGTTCCCTACCACAAAAATAAATGACTTAAAACGCCAATGTTGAATAATTGTGACAGCCGTGTTACTAAAAAAATCCTAGAACTCAAACACATTACATTATATATTGACATTGTCACTTTTAATATGCCAGTACACTGTTGTAGATGCAATTTTTATAAAGTCCTGAAACTTCAGACAAGCTTTTATTTGTAAAGTACTGCAGTCTCTGGGGGGTTGAATCATTTTGATTGCAACTGTATTTTGGTGTTTATTCTGACGCAGTGCTTTGTCCCACTTTTAATGCAAGTATTACTGTAAACAGTTTTCTGTGGTAATCTGTGGTCAATTTATATTTAACTCTGAATGTACATTTAACTTGTCATTACTGTTTTCAAAGCTATTCCCATTCATTTAAATTTAATTAGGTTAAGACACTTTGAGAACTTGCTGTTTTATAGGCAGTTTCTGCTTGTGTATACACTCCCAGGTGAGTGAGCTCTTCATGGGTCTCGCTCTCATTTCTCACTTCATTAGACTACTACAATACCCTGGTTAGAAGTCAAGACCCTTATGGGTTTCCTCTGTAGAGAGAGCTTCTCAGTTAGCACATTGAAGTGCAGTGTAGCCGCCCGGCCCTGATTCAGGTTTAATCAAACACATCACGCTTCAGCTGCCGCTGTGAGAGGGAATGATCGGAGGTCTGAAGTAATCAATGGTGTTTTAGAGTACAAAGCTCTCTATAGGAATCATATAAAAGGAGAGGTGTTTTCTCACAGACTAGCACTGGGTGTTGTACATCCACTCTTGACTGCTATCTTATTTAGTGGGAAATATATCTTTAGCCAGAATTTTTTGCTTAAAGCTGTTAAACGTTTAAGATTGTGGTCTTTTTGCCACTTTGATGGGTAAGAGAGGTTCATGGGATTAGGAAATGATGCCCACATAAGTACCATGGCTAAGCAAGCAAGTTAACATGGCTACAAATACAGTGGCATGTCAAAGTTTAGGAACCCCATGTGTACCCCAAATGTAAATCATTTTAATAAAATAAGGAGAGATCATACAAAATGCATGTCATTTTTATTTAGTACTGTCCTGAGTAAGATATTTTACATAAAACATGTTTACATATAGTCCACACAAGACAAAAAATAGCTGAAATTATTAAAATAACCCCCTTTAAAAGTTTGGAAACCCCTGGTTCTTATTACGATGTGTGGTTACCTGGATGATCTACCACGTTTTTTTGTTTTGTGATGGTTGTTCATGAGTCCCTTGTTTGTCTTGAACAGTTAAACCGCCCGCTGTTTGTCAGAAAAATCCTTCAGGTCCCATAAATTCTTTGGTTTTTCAGCAATTTTGTGTATTTGAATCCTTTCCAGCAGTGATTGTGTGATTTTGAGATCCATCTTTTCACATTGGGGACAACTTTTCACACTGAGGGACTCAAACACTACTACTAAAAAAGGTTCAAACATTCACTGATGCTCCAGAAGGAAGGGGGGGGGGGGTAAACCTTTGAACAGATTGGATCCGTGTACATTTTTCTTATTTTGCCTAAATATCTTTTTTTTTTTTTCCATTTTATACAGAATCTACTTACATGATTTCCAGAAGACAAAATAAGTTCAATTTACCCTGATCTTCAAATTCAAAAAGTTTTCACCCCCGGGTGAATTTAAAGATCAAAGTAAATTGTATCTAATTTGTCTTCCGGGAAACATGCAAGTATCTTCTGTTGCTTCCGAAGGGCAGTAATAAATGGGAAAATATATATATTTCAACAAAATAAGAACAATTTTGACATCTTCATCCTGTTCAAAAGTTTTCACCCCTGGCTCTTAAAGGATAACTGCAACCTGCAACCTGGGCTGTTTTTTTTTTTTTTTTTACTGTAAACGAGAAAAACTTATATCTAAAAGCATAATTACGACAAACGAGCCGTTTTTGAGATTGACCGTGATTTCGTTTTGTGGTCAGTGGCCGGTGAATGGGAGTACTAGGGGCATACATTTGAGCGCATCAAAATCGATATTTTTACAACACTAAGAAGGCTCGACACACCATGACACTTTGCTCGAAGTATCGCCTGGGTCTCTACACATGAACTCGAGCATTGAGAACATTGTTTGTGTACACACAGTTTACTAAAAAGAAAGGTTTTGAACAACTCGCTTTCACTGTTTGAGTTTCCGCTCGCGGCCGTCTTGCCAGTCAAGTGGTGTCGATCTCCGAGTGCGAGGATGGATAGCTCCTAAAGCATATTTCCATATGAATGCACGGCTAATTCGTTGTTTTGTCGCAAGTGAAAAACAATATTAAACTTCTAGTTGTAAAGAGAGCCTCATATAAGCCTAATATTTCGTCCTATGGAGTCCATTCATTCGCATTCGGAGATCGACACCTTTTGACTGGCAAGATGGCTGCGAGCGGAAACCCAAACAGTGTAAGTGAGTTGTTCAAAAACTTTCTTTTTAGTAAACTGTGTGTACACAAACAATGTTCTCAATGCTCGAGTTCATGTGTAGAGACCCAGGCGATACTTCGAGCAAAGTGTCATGGTGTGTCGAGCCTTCTTAGTGTTGTAAAAATATCGATTTTGATGCGCTCAAATGTATGCCCCTAGTACTCCCATTCACCGGCCACTGACCACAACACATGGTCAATCTCAAAAACGGCTCGTTTGTCGTAATTATGCTTTTAGATACAAGTTTGTCTCGTTTACAGTAAAAAAAACAGCCCAGGTTGCATTTTGGCAACAGTTATCCTTTAATGCATTGTTTCCTTCTAGAGCGTTAATAAATGTTGAACCATTTTTAATAGTTGTGTATCCAAACAGTTCACCCAAAAATGACAAAAATCAAAAACAAAGCATCACCCTCATTTACTCATCATCATGTCTTTCCAAAACTGTATGACTTACTTTCTTCTGTGGAACTTAAAAGAATATATTTTGAGAACATCTACCAGAATTAAAAAAAAAAAAAAACTTGTGTTCTGCAAAAAAAGATAGTCTTAAAGATGACAATTTATTTTTTGGGTGAATTCTCCTTTTAAAGTGAGTCAATTTCTAAATTCAGAATTCTTGTGATAACTTCTGATTTTAGGGCCTTTATTTGAGTCTTCAAAAGGTAATCATTTTACAGTAGTAATATAAAACACTTTAGAGATTTATGGCACATATCTACAGCCAATTTCTCAATCTATGTTTAACCTGTAAGGCACATTGGGTCACATTTTATCTCACTGTATCAGATGGCCTGTTTGTTTTTGTCTTCTTGGCATTTATGTACCAATATTATGACAGTATTTCACGTGTGCAGTTATGTCTTTAGTCTCCAAAGGCACCTACTGAGTGATAACCTTTCACCTCAAATGTTCTGACAGATCTCATTTGTTTCCTTCACGCTGACCTTGTCTGAGCCTCTAAAATTAGTCAAAGCTAAAGCAGACATGCAGAAAAATCTAATTTCCTCCAAAGCTGTTAGAACACCTAATCTGACTGGAAAAGACTGTGGTATAATGAATTCCTAAAGTGTATTTCTGTGCTTTCTGTCAACAGTAGTGTGAGCCATTTTTTTTCCTTCTGTGGCCCTCATACCATTAAGCTAAGCCATTTTAATATCCATGTAATGCAAGTAAAATAAATGAGAGCAGAGAGGGCTACTGTTGATCTTTTTGTCAGAACGTTACGATTGTTCACTATCCTAAAGGGTCTCTATTGTGGATGTGGAGAGTAGTGGCCTTGGATTTTATTCAAAATCCTCCTCAAGGTCTTGACAATCTCAAGGGTGGATTCAGTCTCTCACTTTTTACAAATCGCTTTTTTCCTGAAGAAAGCAGTCAGCACATGTGTTCCTGACATGTTAAGCTCTGGTGCTCATGTAGGCAACACAGCTTCAGACCTGTGACATTTCCTGCTTCTATTTCTTATGTAATGAGAAGAGCCGAAAGTCAACAGGGACACTCTTATAAAGTCATTAAGTATGAAGTCAAGGTAACAGCTTAATAATACATTTTTTAATCTTTTTATAGGCAACTTAAGCATCCATGAGAAACTGGAGCAACTTGTGGCGGAGTTCTTGGGGGTGGAGTCAGCCATGGCATTTGGAATGGGTTTCGCCACCAATTCCATGAACATTCCAGCGCTAGTCGGCAAGGTCAGCGTTTAAAAAAATAATATTCAATGGTGCCTCCTTATTTTTTTTACGTCCATCTTAAATCACTCAGTTGAAGTGAGCTCACAAGTGTGGTATTAATCTATTATCTCCAAGTGGCTGATATTTAATTGCTACTATAAACAGGTTTTCACGCACCACGGAATAAGCCAATGAACCAGCACACTAAACAAACGCTTGTTAAAAATAATGCTCAATCAGATAAGCAAGCACAGTTAGAACTGACAGTGTTTATTTAGGGTGTCTCATTAGGGTTTGTTTATCCTGAGCCCAATGATGTGGTCGGTCATAACCAGCTCAGATTAGAAGACCTCAGGATCTGGATGAGATCCAGAAGGCTTGGGGAATGTCCTGAGGTGCCAGAAACTAGTGCAACTAGTTGAATTGCATTGAGCAGGGATGATTTTCTTCAAGCAAAGTCTTCATGATGTAATGGGCCCAACAACTTGTGCCTTCTGGAGGAGGTGTCAGTTCAAGGCCTCTCAAGGTGAAGTGAAGATGATGGCAACAATTGTTGAATTAGGCCATCTCTGCAGCTATTGAGACATCATCATCCAGTTCACATCAGAAGATCCAAATGTTAAAGGAATAGTTCAGCCAAAAATGGAAATTTCATGTCATTCCCAACCTGTAAGACATTCGTTCATCTTCGGAACACAAACGAAGATGTTTTTGCAACACAACTACCATGTTCAAGCCCCAGAAAGTTAGCAAGGACATCAATAAAATGTGACCATGGACCACAAAACCAGTCATATAGGTAAATTGATCAAAATTAAGATTTATACATTATCTGAAAGCTGAATAAATAAGCTTTCGATTGATGTATGGTTAGGATAGGACAATATTTCCAAGATACAACTCTTTAAAAATGTAGAGTCTGAGGGTGCAAAAAAATCCAAATTTGACAAAATCGCCTTTAGAATTGTCCAAATTAAGTTCTTAGCAATGCATATTACTGAACAAAAATTAAGTTTTGATATATTTACAGTAAAAAAATAGACAGCAACGCAACTACAACGTTCAAGGCCCAGAAAGTTAGTAACTTAATTCAACAATTCAAAACCTCAAAGTCACTCATTTTGTTTTCTTTGTGCACAAAAAGTATTTTCGTAGCATCATAAAATTAAGGTTGAACCACTTAATGAGTCACATGAACTATTTGTGACCCTGGACCACAAAATGAGTCTTAAGTAGCACGAGTGTATTTGTAGCAATAGCCAAAAATACATTGTCTGGGTCAAAATTATAGATTTTTTTTTTTTATACCAAAAATCATTAGGATATTAAGTAAAGATCATGTTCTATGAAGATATTTTGTACATTTTCTACCATAAATATCTCAAATTGTAATTTTTGATTAGTAATATGCTTGTTAAAAACTACATTTGGACATCTTTTTTTGGCGATTCTCGATATTTAGATTTTTTTGTACCCTCAGATTTTCAAATAGTTGTATCTCGGCCAAATATTGTCTTATCCTAACAAACCATACATCAGTGGAAAGCTTATTCAGCTTTCAGATGATGTATACATCTCAATTTCGAGAAATTTTCCCTTGTTTGTGATATTTTTTGTGATATTCCCGCACAACATTATTCCACACATCATGTTATTGATGGATTCCTGCTTCATACTTTGTTCAGAGCCGTGCAGTAACAATGTCTGTTTCCAGGGTTGCCTGATTCTGAGCGATGAGCTAAATCACACATCCCTCATCCTGGGAGCCAGGTTGTCGGGGGCAACCATTAGAGTCTTCAAACACAACAGTGAGTACATATTCAAAACGTTCTGAAATACGGTGTTCAGCTATCCACGCAACTGCTCAAGGTCCAACATTTGTAAATGCTGAGGTCATCGTCTTCACAGTTTGTGATGGTTAGCAAACTAAATTTAAGCATTAGACTGCAGCAAAGCATATTTGGGTTTTACAAAAGCTGTGCTTTAGGGAATCCACAGTGGTTAATGGAATTCTTGTGTAGCTACTGGAAAACTACTGTGCATCTTTCTCCAGAGGATGGATGAGAATACATGATGCATTAACAACAAAAGCTTCAATGTAGTCTGACAGCACCATGTAATATTTGGTTGTGTATCCTTACGGCAAACCCGGAAGCCTCCATGTGCCACTGTCTGACCTGAAAATGCTCTTGGTTAAAGTGAAAGAGGAGTCTAGCCATCGCTCTTGGCTGCCTTGTTTAAATTCTACAAAAAAAACTTGATTAGCTGGTTTAGGTATGTTTAATTATGGTGCGAACTAATGCCATGTTCAGCTTCCTCAGAAAATAAAAAAGAATGCTGCAATGCATTAAGTTAAACTTCGGAAACTCGTGCAGAGATTCTGATTTCATCAAGATGCAGGTGCATGATGTAGCATAAGTGGATGTGATGAGTTTAATGATAAACATTTACGTTGAAGAAAATCAAATGCATCAATGAGTCAAAAGTTCTTCATTACATGATAGATAATCCAACCTGTTCAGCAAGCATTTGTGTTTGGCATTTATGTCCACATACAGTCTGCTTGTCATTGTTTTTTGTATAGTTATTCTTGGCATGAAACCTTTGGCGGATTTGGTTAGGTGAGTGTAGTATTTCAGGACTGCATGGATAGTGAAAGCAGGCCGCGTCCACATTGGCCTTCACTGGCCTAAATACGTCCACCTGTTTGAAATGAGGCCACTTTAATGAGAGACTATATGGAACACTTTTTTTCTTTGGGCTTTTTGTCACTTTTTATTCATAGAGACAGTAGAGACGGCAGTAAGTTAATAGGGTATAAGAGTTGAAATGGGATCAGAGTGCAACACGGACCGGAATCAAACTTGCGTCAGCTTTCAAAATCTAATTTTGCAGTTCAACTCTGCCATCTGTTGGCCAGTTTGTAGTGGTGCCTTGTCTGGTTATTCATTGTAAGCGACTTCAGGCTAGTGAGTTGTTGGTTTTTGGCTGTATTTACGAATCCATTTGGGCTTACACAATAAAATATGGCCTACCAATAATAGCGTTGTTGAATATTCCAGTGTTATGTTAGCTCAGTTTTACTTATCACTATTAATCACTGTAATTTTCATTTCTTTAGTTGTTTCTGGCTTGCCCAGCCCTTTCTCTAGGATACAATTATTGGAAATGCTTCTTTGCAGTACGATGTAATTTAGCCTTGGTTAATGATTGTTTCATGCAAGTTAAAGCTGTAATAAATCAGATCATTGAATTCAAGCAGTTCTCCTTGATCCGTAAAAACCCTCACACTCCTAGATGCACAAAAACTATTTAGGCTTATTTTGTTGGTGGGTCATTTATTTTGGGTTTATTTTACCAGACCATGTTCTTTCTTTTTCTAGCAAGGTCTGGCAACACTGCAAGATTGTGTTTCTGTAATCTGACACATTCAATTCAGGTCTTTCAATTCATGCAGCCTCTACTGAGCTGATGAGATGTGCTTGCTGGAACGTCTCTACAAAAGGAGGATTGAGAAACACTGTTATGTGTATCCAAGAACAAAACTTGTTGGCCACATATAGAAGAAGCATCTAAAAACATGTTGGGTTGTTATAATTTAGCTTAGTGATGTAATACACTGTAAAAAGTTGTCACCAGTTTCAACTTAAAAACTTAAGTTCAGCAGCTGCCTTAACATTTTAAGTTAAATCAACTTAAAAGTAAAAGTCATTTTAACTAATTTTATTGTCGTGAGTTGAAATTACTTGTAGTTTTAAGTTGATTCAACTTAAAATTTTAAGGCAGCTGCTGAACTTAAGTTTTTAAGTTGAAACTGGTGAAATCTTTTTACAGTGTATTACAGCCATATACAGTCAGACACCATGAATTTATTCAGACACCTTCAACATTTCTCACATTATCACAGTTTATTCTATAATTTAGAAAATAGTAATAAAATATGACAAGAGCTCAGATCTTGATAATGTCAGTTAACTTTGATAGAAAGGCATGTAATGGAATACAAACAACCAAAAATTCAGACAACTGTTAGTATGACAAGATTTACATATTATCAATACTAACTAGCAATACTTTGTTGACCAATTACCAAGCAATGCTTCATTTTGTTCAGTCTGTGTTGTAAAAAGGTCACATTAGTCATTAAAGGAAAAAACACTTAAGCAAAACATGGTCAGGTCAAAGTGTCTGAACAATTTTTGGTCCCAAATTTTGATCAATTTTACCGTTAGTCCACTGTATGAGGAATTTTTAGGTATACCATGTCACAGTTTACTTTATTTTGCTATCCTCACTTACATAAATGAACTATAGTGTCCTGAACCCACTAGTAAAAAAAATTATATCTGGTCTCTAAATAATTTTGGGTTTGTATATTCCTAAAGATGCTTCCATTGAACCAAATGAGAGTGTATCTTTTTTATTTTCCTTTAGGAAGACCTACAAATAAGTGGGTTTTTGTTTGGTTAGAGACAAAAACACTAACTGACAATGTGTATTTATTTTAACACCCGATTGTGTCCTAATGTGCCTGTTTTGTGTTTGGTTACAGACATGCAGAGTCTAGAAAAGATGCTCAAGGAGGCAATTTGCTCAGGTCAACCTCGTACCCATCGAGTCTGGAAGAAGATCCTCATCATGGTGGAGGGCATTTACAGGTTAGAACATTTGAGAATATTTACAGTTCTATTCGCTTCAGCTTTAAAGGGATAGAAATAAAATGAAAATGCCGTCATTAATCAGCTACCCTCATGTCGTTCCAAACCCATAAGACCTTTGCTCATCTTCAGAACATGAATAAAGATATTTTTGATGACATCCAAAATGTTGCTGACCCTGCATAGACAGCAACGCAACTGATACATTCAAGACCCAGAAAGGTAGTAAGGACGTTGTTAAAATAGTCCATTTGACATCAGTGTTTTAACCATAATGTTAGGAAGCAACGAGAATATACTTTTTGTGCACAAAGAAAACAAAAATAACTTAATTCAACCATTTCTTATCTTCCATGTCAGTCTTCGACATGCGTTCACAAGAGTACCATGATGTATACATGAAAGCTTGACAAAGACTGACTCGAAAAAGAAGAAAAGGGCGAATGAAGTTGTTATTTTTGTTTTATTTGCGCACAAAAAGTATTTTCCTAACTTCATAACATCAAGGTTGAACCACTAATGTTACATGGACTATTTTAATGATGTCCTTACTACCTTGCTGGGCCTTTAACATCAGTTGCATTGCAGTCTATGCAGGGTTAAAGCTCTCGGATTTCATAAAAAAATATCTTAATTTGAGTTCCAAAGATGAATGTAGGTCTTACAGGTTTGGAATGACATAATGACAGAATTTAAATTTTTGGGTGAACTATTCTTTCTTCAAATGAAAGAGGATCTAATTAAGCAAATGAATAAAAACACTTATAGCTTATATACAGGACCTTTTTTCCTTCAAAAGTATAGTTGAAGTTCTTTACAACGCAGCAGAAAGTCAATTAAACAATACAAACTACATTTACTATCATTGCTGGAAAACAACTAAAGCAATTAGATTTGATAGCACCAACAAAATGATCACACCTGAACTGTGATGTCACCCATTTGAACACTGCCTGTCTGATTGTTTATTGAGGTCAAAGTCTTCAGTCACGGTTGTGTGACCCGTTCCAACCTTGTGAGCATCGATAACCCTTTTTCTAAGGTCATTTATTGCATAAATCTGTGCTCAGTGTGCTTTGAAGTGAACACTGAAGGTTCATAACCTTTATATGAATTTCAGGCATGATTATAGAAGGTTATGAATGATTCACTAACTTGCAACCACTGTACAGGTAGCCACATAAAACTATTTACAATGCCTAATTGCCACCATTTCCCAGGACATCTTAATGATATCTGCTAAGTAGTTTGAGACATTTTATGTTTAAATTCTTGTTTAAATTTGCGTTTTAAAAAACATTTTGTTTAAATTATATTTTGTAAAAATTATATTAAATTTTAGTATTATAAATTTGTTAGTGTGTATGTGTGTGTGTGTGTGTGTGTGTGTGTGTGTGTGTGTGTGTGTGTGTGTGTATACATATACATACATACACTTTTTTTTTTTTTTTACACAATTATGTATATTTAATATTTATTATATTATTTAATTATATAATATGTGACCCTGCAACACAAAAACAGTCTTAAGTAGCACGGATATTTTTTCTTAGCAATAGTCAACAATACATTGTATGGGTCAAAATGATCATTTTTTAATTAAGTAAAGATCATGTTCCATGAAAGTATTTTGTAAATTTTCTACCGTAAATATATCGAAATATTGTAAAATAATTTTTGATTTGTAAATGCATTGCTAAGAACTTCATTTGGACAACTTTAAATGCTATTTTTATTTTTATTATTTCTTTTTTTTTTGTTTTATCCTCAGATTCCAGATTTTCAAATAGTTGTATCTCAGCCAAATATTGTCCAAACCATGCATCAATGAAAAGCTTATTTATTCAACTTTCAGATGACATCAATCTTCAAAAAGTTAACCCTTATGACTGGTTTTGTGGTCCAGGGTCACATACTTAATATTATATACAATAGTAATACAATTTATTAAATGATTATAATCATTAAAAATATTTATACGCACATATTTGCCTTGTGTTTACATTCTGGGTCCATAATCTCATTTCTAACACCTTCTAACTGAAATGTCTTTGTCTTTATTTCTGTCAGTATGGAAGGCTCTCTAGTCCGTTTGCCAGAGATCTTAGCACTAAAGAAGAAATACAAGGCTTATCTGTACCTCGACGAGGCCCACAGCATCGGGGCCGTGGGGCCCACAGGTCGGGGGGTTGTAGAACATTTTGGGGTGGACCCCAAAGAAGTGGACGTTCTGATGGGAACCTTCACCAAGAGCTTCGGGGCTGCTGGCGGGTACATCGCTGGGAAAAAGGTAGGCACCTTACTGTCAGAGGTCTTTTAACAATGCATTTCCTGAGGCAGAAATCAGGCCAAGGTTTTACAGAAATTTGGCTCGTTGAGCTGCTATTTGTCGTTTGGTGACGCTCGCGGTACAGAAATGACTTGCGTCACCTTTTCTCAGCCTGTGCACCATTTGCTCTTCCCTTTTCTTTCAAACTCACACACATGGTCTTGTTTCATGATGTGAAACTACATGTGTTCCCCAAATGTCACTCACGCTCCTGTCACACCGCCTCTCTCATCTTATTACTCCATTAAAAAAGACCACTTCACTTCATAACCACATCACGGACATGGCAGTTGATTATAAAAGACTGAAAATGAAAAAGACAGCAGGTTTTTTGAATTACAAATTCTTTGGAGAACAGAGAGAGCGAGACGGAGAGAGAGAGACAGAAAGAGACCACATACATGTGTTGTGTAATATTGAGAATTTAATAAGGTGAGACTGTTGGCAGATTGCCAACTCTATTTTATGGGACAAATCAAAATTGCAGGTTTTCACAGGTTGCTTCCAAACACAGTATTTATCTGTAATGTATACTACAGTACCTTTTAAAAGTTAGGGGTCTGTATGATTTTTGAAAGAAGTTACTTACGCTTACAAAGGCTACATTTAAACCGTTGTGCTGCTTAATATTTTTGTGGAAAATAGAATACATTTTTAAGAACAGAAGAATAGAAATAGAAAGTTATTTATTAGAAATAATCTTCTGGTACATCTTTTGTAAAATTATCAGCAACCATTACTCAAGTCTTCAGTGTCACATGATCCTTCAGAAATCATTGCAATATTTTTTGTGAACTGGTGCTCAAAACAGATATTTTATTTTATCAATATTAAAAACAGTTGTGCTGCTTAATATTTTTGTGGAAACTGGAAAAATGTATACATTTTTAAGAATAGTAATAGAAAGTTCAAAATAATTTATTTGAAATAAAAAAATAATAATTATCAGCAACCATTACTCAAGTCTTCAGTGTCACATGATCCTTAAAAAAACATTGTAATATTTTTTGTGAATTGGTGCTCAAAAACAGTTATTTTATTTTATTTCATATTTATCATCAATATTAAAAACAGTTGTGCTGCTTAATATGTTTGTGGAAATTGGAAAAAGGTATACATTTTTAAGAATAGAAGAATAGAAATAGAAAGTTCAAAATAATTTATTTGAAATAAAAATCTTCTGTAACAATATTTGTAAAATTTTCAGCAACCCTTACTCAAGTCTTCAGTGTCACATGATCCTTCAAAAATCATTGTAATATTATCAATACTGAAAACAGTTTTGCTGCTTAATATTTTTGTGGAAATACATTAAATAGAAGAATAGAAATAGAAAGTTCAAAATAATTTAATTAAAAAAGTAACAATTTTTGTAAAATCATCAGCAACCATTACTCAAGTATTTAGCGTCACATGATCCTTCAGAAATCATTGTAATATTTTTTGTGAATTGGTGCTCAAAAACAGTTATTTTATTTTATTTTATTTTATTTTATTTTATATTTATCATCAATACTGAAAACGGTTGTGCTGCTTAAAATGTTTGTGGAAACTGGAAAATGGTATACATTTTTAAGAATAGAAGAATAGAAATAGAAAGTCCAAAATAATTTATTTGAAATAAAAATCTTCTGTAACAATTTTTTTGTAAAATTCTCAGCAACCATCACTCAAGTCCTCAGTGTTACATGGTCCTTCAGAAATCATTGTAATATTTTTGGTGAATTGGTGCTCAAACCTTTTTTTGGATTTTTTTATTTTATTTTTCTATCAATATTAAAAACAGTTGTGCTGCTTAATATTTTTGTGGAAATTGGAAAATGGAATACATTTTTTTTAAGAAGAGAAATAGGAAGTTCAAATTAATTTATTTAAAAAAAAAATCTTAAGGACAAAAAAATTTAAGTAAACTGTTAAGTTTACTGTTACTTTTGATTATTTTATTGTGTCCTTGCTGAATAAAAGTATTAATTTAATTTAAAAAAAATTTTACTGACTAAACTTTTGAACGATAATGTATAAAAATAAATCAGTAGTTTAAAGCTGTTTTTGCTTCAGATATTTACATCAGCCATATCAAACTCTTACTGATTGTTTATTTTGTTGATTATTTATTTTATTAGAGCAAATATAGATGTTTCATTTTCTATATGTGTATGATTTTATATAAATAGATTATTATTACAACCATAAAAAATATATACAATTTTCTTTTCATTTTTTTCTGCTGAAAAATGAGTGGTGCTGCTAGTCAGTAGACCTTTTTAGTCATACTTGACAGCTTGTCAAAAAAAAAATAGTGTTCCTTTCCTGTAAGTTTAATGTTTTTTATAAAGGTACTCAATTGCAGCAGAGTAAAACACATGCTCTCAGCAGCAATAAGGACACTGTACACAGGCGCAGTGGGAGGTTCGCAAAGAGAGCCTGCAAACGGCTCCAGCCAGTCCCTCGCTCCACAGATGTGGGTGGATTTTCGGACACGTTCTCTTAACTGACTTATCTTATGCTGTTTCCACAAAGCTCCCAGGACCTAAAGCACTGCAAATCTTGCGCTCTAAGTGGAAGCAGATGTTTGCTTTGCAGATTTTTCCCCTAAAAACCCTCTCGCCCCCATCCTCAAAGTAGAGGACACATCTGGATGCAGAGGCCTGTGTGCACCGCGAGGTGCGTCCCCTCCCCTCACCCTTCCACAGTGGATGCAGATGTCTGAGGACAGAGATTAAGAGCTGACTATTGGCCCCGGCTTCTGCTCAGAAGCCTTTTAATGGATGCGGGACAGACACAATCTCCAAAACTGCTTGTTTGTAATACACAAAGTGTCATTCTATTGAATGACAGCTGTAATAGTTTGTACAGAAAAGCCTCTATTAGTGTCCATATGCGTTTGTTTGCCTTATTGTCAGATCTGCTGTTTATAATCAGTTCAGGGACGCCAATACAAGCAGTTTGCAAAATTAACTTTCTGTATTAGCAGTACAAAACAAACAGATTTTATACAATGACAATGAATACCGCAGCTGTCTTTATAACAGGATGAGCAGTGTCCCAGGTGTGTGCTGTGTGGTTTCAACTCCCTCTAGTGGTGTCATTTAGACAGCACAGTGTTTCAGTTCAACTACTTCTGCTTGTAGTCATTTTAAGTAACATATTAAATCACTTAATAGGTTTTTCTCTTTTGAACAAACCTAAGGTTAAATATGTTGATCCAGGGTGCAAATACACTTCTCATGGATCACCTGCTCAGTGTTCAAAAGCTCAAACTTACAAACCATAACTTTAAAGAAAAAGTTCACTTCCAGAACAAAAATGTACAGATATTTTAACCACCCCCTTGTCATCTAAGATGTTCACGTCTTTCTTTCTTCAGTCGTAAAGAAATTATGTTTTTTTTTTTTTTTTTTGAGGAAAACATTTCAGGATTTCTCTCCATATAGTGGACTTCTATGGTGCCCCCCAGTTTGAACTCCCAAAATGCAGTTTAAATGCAGCTTCAAAGGGCTCTAAACGATCCCAGCCAAGGAAGAGGGGTCTTATCTAGCAAAACGATTGGTTAGTTTTTTTAAAAATTGTCAATTTATATACCTTTTAACCTCAAATGCTCATCTTGTCTAGCTCTGCGTCAACTCTGTGTATTCTGGTTCATGACAGTTAGAGTAGGTCGAAAAACTCCCATCTCATTTTATTCTTCAACTTTAAAATCGTCCTACATGTTTTGACGTTTTAAAAAGTATTTTTGCTAGGTAAGACCCTTCTTGCTTAACTGGAAATGTTTAGAGCCCTTTGAAGCTGCATTTAAACTGCATTTTGGAAGTTCAAACTCGGGGGCACCTTAGAAGTCCATTGTATGGACAGAAATCCTAAAATGTTTTCCTCAAAAAGCAATTTCTTTACGACTGAAGAATGAAAAACATGAACATCTTGGATGGCCAGATTTCTTCATTTCAATTTTTTTTTTAACCTGGTACTTTTTCCTTTTTTCTGTGAGATCTTTAGCTCAGAACTTCAATGACATAATTGAGTAAACTGTGAAAGTATTCCTTTAATGGTGGTCGTTTTATGTTTTTCTGCAGGAGTTGGTGGATTATTTGAGGAGTCACTCTCACAGTGCAGTATACGCTACAGCCATGACCCCACCTGTCGTGGAACAGATCATCAGGGCAATTAAATGCATCATGGGAGTTGATGGCACGACAGAAGGTTAGTAACAAAGCCCTGCTTAGACATAGAAGCACGTAAAATCATAAAATGGACTGTACAACTTTTCTTAAGAATGTGCCAGAAGACGTTGAGGCCCAGATTTCAAATCAGTCAATCATTCTAATATCAGAAAACACTAACCAACACTTCTCCTTAAATATGGAGAACCAGATTGGGAAGACAATCACATGGATTTAATAATGATATAAAATGTATTTTACTAGCGTAGAATTCATGGAAAACAGATTTCAATAAAACAATGGAACTGGCTTAAAGAGTCCTCCAGACCTTTAGTCAATGAAAGGTCACAAATTTCCTAAAAAGGTATTAGGAGTCAGTAGAACGGCACCAGATGTTAAAAGGGTTTCCCAAGCTGTCTTCTGTTTTTGATATGCTTTAATCCATATATTTATGTTTTTAGAGAATACATCATGTTTCATTTTAGTTTCGCTGCAGTTCACACCATGTTAGGGTCGGTTTTAGACTGCACTGAAGGGCAAAGTTAAGTTCAGCACACTACTGTTAAAAAATTGGGGTCGGTAAGATTTTCTTAATGTCTTGAGAGCTTTATGTGCAATAAAGTGAAAATATGACTACAATTTTGAATAACTGTATAAATACTAGTGGTGGGCATAGATTAATTTTTTTAATCTAGATTAATCTAGATTAAATCTTGAAATTAATCTAGATTAATCTAGATTAAAATGGCTAATTTAAATTCTGCTGAAGGCATTCAGAATATGTGTGCTACCCAAATAATGACTAAAAGTAAGTCTTTGAGAACGGGTTTCTCAAGCCAGGTGGTGCATTAGACCAGGCGCTCATCTCCTGTTTCCAAAATGCATTACAAACTGCTTGACAATTGCATTTACAACACAATTAACTATACAAACTTGTGTAACCAAGTACTTCTGCGCAAAAGGCTGTGCGACGTGCGTGTTCCCGTAAAATACACAGGCGCGCGGGTATGGATAGCCTATCTGCGTGCATAGTCTTCCAATAAACTGCGTTGCTTTTAGAAGCGTCAATTCAGTTGTTGCATATAGTTTAATGTCTTTATTTCGGGATTATCAAAGTAAATTATAACTCAAACTTGAGATTTTACTGGGCCACAGCAGATTTTCACTGGGGCACGTGCCCCAGTAAAAAGGGTCTAGCAACGCACGCACCTGCCCTGAAGCGGCTTCATAGCTGCATCCATGTCTGCGCGTCTCATTTGATGTGGTAATTTCACAGAAGTTGAAGACTTGTTCTCGCCCCCTACAGTGCAATTCAACTAGATATACGTCATCCGCGCTAAAATATCAAGGTGAAAGTCATCATATCTTGCGTAGTTTAGACCCAGCTCCCAACCCAACTTTGAGAATAGATTAACGGCGATATTTTTTTTATCGCGCGATACGAGTCTCACGTTAACGCAGCACGTTAACGCCGATAACGGCCCACCACTAATAAATACACACTACCGTTCAAAAGTTTGGGATCAGTAAGATTTTTACTGTTTTTTTTAAAGAAGCATTTATTTGATCAAAAAATACAGAAAAAAAGTATAGTAATATATAGTAATATTGTGAACTATTATTACAATTTAAAATAAAGTTTTTCTATTTTAATATACATTACATCCTAATTTATTCCTGTGATCAAAGCTGAATTTTCAGCATCATTACTCCAGTCTTCAGTGTCACATGATCCTTCAGAAATCATTCTAATATGCTGATTTATTATCAGTGCTAGAAAGTGTTGTGCTGCTTAATTTTTTTTTTTTGCAACCTGTGATACTTTTTTCAAAATTCTTTGATGAATAAAAAGTTAAAAAGAACAGAATTTATTTAAAATATAAATATTTTCTAATAATATACAGTACCATTCAAAAGTTTAGGGGCAGTAAATTTGTATTCTTTCTTTTTATTTTTTAGTTAAATTTAATACTTTAATTCAGCAAGGATGTGTAGAAGCCCATTTCCGCCACTGAATAAAAAGGTAATTGGGACTCATCTCACATTTCTGACTTTTTTTCTCGCAATTTCGCGTTTACATTTTTTTTCTCTGAGTTGCTTCATATAAATTCTGACCTTTTTTCTTAGAATAAGTTTTTCATCTTGCAATTCTGACTTTATTTCTAAGAACTGCGAGATATAAACTCTCAATTGCTAGTTAAAGTCCAGTTCTGAGGAGTAAAAAAAGACTATGTTCACAGAATTGCGAGTTTATATCTTGGAATTCTGACTTTATAACTCGCAATTGCGAGTTTATATCAAGCAATTGCGACTTTATTTCTCAGAATTACGAGTTTATATCTTGCAATTCTGAGAAAAAAAAATCTGAATTGCGAGAAGTCCTAACAACCTTTTTTTTTTTATTCAGTGCCGGAAATGGGCTTTCATAAGGATGTGTTAAAATGTATGGGGGAAAAAACTCATAGCAAAGACTTATATTGTTTGAAAATATTTCTATTTTGAATAAATGTTGTTCTTTAACTTTTTATTCATCAAAGAATCCTAAAAAAAAAGTATAACAGGTTTCAAAAATATATTCGGCAGCACAACTGTAGCCAACATAGATAATCTAATAATAAATCAGCATATTAGAATGATCGCTGAAGGATCATGAGACACTTAAGACTACAGTAATCTCTGATAAAAAAAAAATCAGCTTTGCATCACAGGAATAAAATATATTTTAAAAAATATATTAAAATAGAAACATTTTATATTGTAATAACATGTCACAATATTGCTGTTTTTCTGTATTTTTGTTTAAATTAATGCGGTCTTGATGAGCATAAGAGACTTCTTAAAAAAAGCAAAAAAAACAAGTCTTACTGATCCCAAACTTTTAAACGGCAGTGTGTGTGTATAATTGATTGGGATGGCACAGCTCAATTTTTAGCAGTCTTCAGTGTCACGTGATCCTTCAAAAATAATTCTGATATGCATGTTTACTGCTCAAGCAACATTTCATATTATCAACAGATTTTACTTGAAATCTAACTCTTGTAACATTATAAAATCCTTTGCTGTCACTTAATTCAATGCATCCTTGTTGATTAAAAGTATTTTTAATTTCTTTTAAAAAAAAAGACAAAAAACAAATCTAACTAACCCTAAACTTTTGAACAGCAGTGCAAGTGAACAGTAGAAAAATTAAACTGGCCAATTAAAGCAAAGTTTTATGCATAAAAAGTAAATATGCATTAAAACATATGCATAAAAAGGGTTGGAGTTGTGGAATCAAAGTCAAATGTTTTCATTCAAATTGAGTCATAAATATTAGAGATGCACCGATTGATCGGCATCGGCCGATTTTCGCATGATTGGCCCGGATCGGTGAATTTCGGTCAATTTCTACTCTTGCAGATTCCTAGCCGATCCTTTTATTGGCAGCGGCGCATGCAATTACGTCACAGCCACGCGCGCGCACTCACAGTCGCGTGTAAACATGTCTTTGGTGTGAGTGAAGATGACACAAAGATCGCAGTTTGTAACATTTATAAGGCCAAAATACAACGTGAGGGAACAACCACGAAGCACGCGCTTGTTTAGCTTGGCTGGACATGTGGTAGATCGCGCCCCCGCTCTGCATATTTTGCATGTCTCTGTTAAAGGTTGTATCAGCGATTTCTAGCCTAAAACATAAAGTGTCAATTTCAGCTGACCTTTCTTCACGATCCGCTCGCTGCCTGCCCCATAAATTGTCTGTGAAAAAAACGCGTCTCTCTGGTCAGCCTAGGGTCCGAGATATGCCAAAAAAAACAATCGGCACTACCAACCTTTCCACACATAAACAAACTTTCGCTCCGCCTCCCTCACATCCCAGCACCAGTAGGAAAGTCCACAACACCAAACCCCTGACGCTGATTGGTTGGAACACTGTTTGTTTATGTGTGGAAAGGTTGGTAGTGCCGATTGTTTTTTTGTTTATCTCGGACCCTAGGCTGACCAGAGAGACGCGTTTTTTTTCACAGACAATTTATGGGGCAGGCAGCGAGCGGATCGTGATGAAAGGTCAGCTGAATTTGACGCTTTATGTTTCAGGCTAGAAATCGCTGATACAACCTTTAAGTAACACACCTGATTCAGATAACCCGCTCGTTAGAAGTAAGCTCCATGAATGAACTGTGTTCCGATTGACATGGTCCCTGCCCAGTGTTCATTGCTCCCTACTCCCTGAGCAGGGGAAATCCGTTGACGTTTACTACACTTTCATTCATTCACATATTTGCGCTGCGCCTCCGCATACAGCCTCTTCACACACTAATAGTTCGAAGCGAGCGTATATGTTCCATTTGAAGGTAATTGAAGCGTGCGCAACGTGAATTTAATTTGTATTTATTTACAGATGCATTTATGTTACACTTCTCTAGTAAATATCATGTGTGTGTGAAGACGCTGTATGCGGTGGCGTAGCGCAAATATGTGAATGAATGTTACGAAGTGTAGTAACGTTACCGCTGGATTAACTGGTGACAAGGCAGAAATGCTTCTCTTTATCAAGGAAAATTTGCCATTGATGCTCAAGTAATAGCATTTAGTACTAGCATTGTTATTTCTACCTGTTTGAAGACACAGTGCATGTTTTGTTAATAAAGTTATTGTTGTGAGATGATCCTGTAATTAATGTTTTTTTAAAAATCCATATAAAATGAATTGAAGGAAAGTAGATTTGTGTATGCCTGCTTCGTTACTTATATTTTATTTCTAATGTTTTCAAGGCTCAGAGCACTTTATTTTGTTTAAGTTATTTTAATATGAGAAGATGCTGTAATGTTTATACATTTCTTTTATTATAAAATAAAAAAAATACATTGAGGACAAGATTTTTGTTAGTGTAACTATACTATGTTAGTTACAGGAACTAATTTTATACCTTTTTCGAAGGCACAAAGCACTTTATTTTGTTGTTATTAAAGTTATTTTGTTGTAAGAAGATCCTATAATGTTTAAAAATGTATTTTATTATAAAATAAATTTAATTAAAGAAAATATTTCTGTATAGGCCTATGCTTTCATTACAGTTCTTAAAAAAATAAAATCGGAATCGGCAGGTCACACTTACTGAAAAATCGGAATCGGCCAAGAAAATTGCAATCGGTGGATCTCTAATAAATATAGTGCAAAGTTAATTAACTAGCTAGCTGTTTCAAACTCCTCTGCTTCAGTTCGACAAGTAGTTCTAGTCCAAACTTGTCCGAAGAGAATCTCTCTAGGCTGTTTGAACGTGATGTCTATATCATACTTGGACAAGCCGCCCATGGGTGTCATTACTGGCGTGATGTGCAGCTCTGTGGAGGGTGAGTCACACTGATCTGAGAGTTTGCTTTACGCTGCCCCAGCTTGCTCTGAATACAACACAATAGGCTGCAGAAGACCTGCCATATCTGAACTTGTACCATGTCCATGACTAATTGTTTGGTTTGAGCTTCACCTGCTGTTTCTAGCATCTGCCAGTGTTCAGTGTTTCTACTGAGGAGTTCCTAATGTAATGAATGTTAACAGCGGTTGTATTCGTTCTGCTGACATAAGGTCTTTTGTGCTTGGCTTTACAGCCCACCTCCTTTTGAAATACCTGCCAATCGGTTCACAGATAATTATATGCAAACATGCTGTTGTTTTCCAAAAACTCTGGCCTTGGTGCCAACGAGAGCTGAAGGCGGACCTGGCCGGCCCCCAGAACGGCATGATTCACACAATTAAATATGCAGGAGAGATTGAAGGGTAGACATAAACTGAACAAGACAGAGAGTGAATGGCATTGATGTTCATTGAGCTACTGATGTGTCTCCGATCGCATTAAGTTGTTAGAATTATCTCTTTGTGGTTCGCACCACCAAAGTTCAGATTACTAGTAACCGCTAAGCTACCGCATGGTACCGTTCGCATCTGAGTCCATGCTTCTCAGTTTACCCCAGTCTCCAATTGTGTGCCAAATCCATTGTATCCTATGTACAAGCCAAGAGTGTCTTGGCAAAGGATGAAATTTGTCTACCATTCAGCCTGACAAAACAAAACCAGCTGGTACTGTTTTTCACATCGACTGACTCCACACACACTCACTCACACAAATTATGAGGCGTTTTAAAGAGAGAGTACAGAAATGAGTCTAAAAATGTCATGAAGACACATAGCGTCTGTAATACTGTATCATTTGGTTGTTTTCTTCCTGTTTTTGTTTGTTACTATGTTTTTTGGATTATTTTATGAATGGGTCTGCTCTGTTTCACTTAACTACTTAATGGTCTTAATGAGGGGCTATTAAAAGTCCGATCCTGGGATTTGAACGGCAGAGCGGATGATGTCATTTCCCGTCTCCTCTTTTGGGCCCCTTTCCTAGTCTTTCGCATACAATCAGCCTATATCCTAAAGGGAACTAATAGCTGTTTATAAACTCTTCTTGATTATATCTACAAAAAAAGGTGAAATGTATACATTCTAGTTTGTCTAGGAAAAGGAAAGTTAAGGTATTGCTAGGAGTGTTTTGTAGGAGCTGTAACTGCTGGTGGCATGGCTGTATGCCACTACATTATGTTGCAATTCCTTGGCCTTTTTCCCAGTGTTTTCAACTATATTTAAGTAGAACAACTATGAAACTTGCAGGCAAATAGTGTAGTCAAAAAAATTGGAACGAAGTGGGCTAATCTCTGTGCCAGCTGTTTTTAAGACTAGTTTGTAGACATATTTGTTCTATGGTTTGCCTGACATGGCCTGTTTGGCGTTCATGCTACCGCAGAGTGGGCGCAGACTCTGAGTGCTATAAATTACTGTAGACAACAATTCAATGCATTTTCAAATTACTATCCGATTCAAACAGTTTATAATAAATAAATGAATGATCAAATCATCAGTCACGGCTGTCAGGTTGTGTGGACAGTTGGGAGGCAGGTGTACAGACACGCTTGTGATGTCACAAAATGGTGACGCTTATGAATATTAATTAAGTTATGCACAAGTAAATTTACCTATATTTATCTGTTTTAGTAAATAGTCTGCATTGTGTGTTTCTATGAAGATCAGTGGCCAGTTGCATAAACTGCTTAAACTAGTCCTACTTTAGTCATCCAATGAAACATAAAAAGCTAGATTGGTCTAATTTGAATCCAGAAAAGCAAGACTTAAAGGCACAGTTCACCCAAACCTGAAAATTCTGTCATTAATTACTCACCCTCATGTTGTTCCAAACTTTAAGACCTATGTTCATCTTCAGAACACAAATTAAAAAGAAATTTTTGATGAGATCCGAAAGTTTCTGACCCTGCATAGACAGCAACGCAACTACCGCATTCAAGGATTTTGAAACTGTTGAATAAAGTCATTGTTTTGTTTGTGCACAAAAAGTATTCTCGTAGTTTCATAACATTACGGTTGAACCACTGTCGTCACATGGACTATTTTAACAATGTCCTTACTTCCTTTCTGGGCCTTAAATGTTTAGTTCACCCAAAAAAGAAAATTTGCCCATTATTTACTCACCCTCCAGGCATCCCAGGTGTATATAAAAGTGAATGATTTTTAGACATTACTGTAATGTTGGTTTAGAATTTTATGAAATGCAAGAGCTTTCTGACTCTGCACAGACCGCAACTACCATGTTTTAAGGGATAGTTTACCCAAAAATGAAAATTAGCCCATTATTTACTCACCTGCAATGCATCCTAAGTGTATATAACTTCTTTTAGACAAATGCAAACGCAGTTATATTAAAAATTATCCTGGCACTTCCAATCTTTAAAACGGCATAGGTGGGTGTTTCTCTTCATCAGTCCAAAACAAGTCCAATAAAGCACATCCATCTATAATAAAGAGTGCCTCACACGGCTCCGGGGGGTAAATAAAGGCCTCCTGTAGTGAATGGATGCGTTTTTGTAAGAAAAATATCCAAATCTAAAATGTAATATTCACTTTAATCTAGTTTGCGCTAACAGTCGTACATGGAAGCAGCTCTGGCATGGCGACGTGGGACATTTGTGTTGCGCATGAAATGTGAAAACCAATGTTTGTTTACAGGAGCAAAGGAAGCAAAGTTTTCTTAATTTTGCAAAGGAAAAACCAGTCTCGTCTTGGTTTATATCGAAATCCTCCAACATTTTTCTTTACAAATCCATATTTTTAACTTCTAATTTGTGATTGGTGCTTTGTTTACCTTTTTCCAAAGCACGTCCACATTTGTCAAGTCTGGGCGGCGCATGCACAATGCCGAGTTTGCGCAAGCTAGATTAAAAGTGATTCTTGCGTTTTTAAATATGGATATTTTTCTTACAAAAACACATCGATTCATTACAGGAGGCCTTTATTCACCCCCTGGAGCAGTGTGAGACACTTTATATTATGGATGGAGGCACTTTATTGGACTTGTTTTGGACTGATGAAGAGAAACACCCACCTATGACGTTTTAAAGCTTGGAAGTGCCAAGATAATTTTTAATATAACTGCGTTTGCATTTGTCTAAAAGAAGTTATATACACTAAGGCCCCGATCACACCGAACGCGTCTTTTAGTTCTAAAAACGCGAGGCGCACAGCACTGCCTTGTTTGGTGACTTTTAATAAAAGAGCAGTGTGCTGCGGTTTTTTTATGTTGCTAAGCAACGACCAAAACAGCTGTCCTGTCAGTCAAATCAAAGGATTATAGCGCGAGCGCTCTAAAATCTTAGTTTTTTGCTGTTAAGTAAACTGTCATATTATCAGAAAGCCTAAATAATACAGCTCCGGGTTACCCACGATAGACACCAAAGGTTTCTCCTCTATTTCTTGCAGTCTCCGGACTTTTTAAGCAACGGTAAACTTTCATCACCACAACAGAAGGCCCGCCTCTCCATTCATTCGATTGGTCAATGGAAAAGAACGCGAATGACGTTGGGCGTTTTTCCGCTCAGAGTTGATTTTTTTTTCAACTTCAGGCACTCAGAGCGCTTCTGCAAAAACGCGAGGTGCAGCAGGCGGCGAAAACGCGAGGCGCCCGGTGCGCATAAGCGGCGCGCAGAACGCTCACTGCCAACAGAAAACCATTCAAAAGAGGCGCCTCCAACTGCTAAAACGCGTTCGGTGTGATCGCGGCCTTAGGATGCATTGCAGGTGAGTAAATAATGGGCTAATTTTAATTTTTGGGTAAACTATCCCTTAAAACATGGTAGTTGCATTGCGGTCTGTGCAGAGTCAGAAAGCTCTTGCATTTCATAAAATTCTAAACTAACATTACAGTAATGTCTAAAAATCATTCACTTTTGTACACTATGATATGATTACTGACTATGGCAGTTTTTATGTGACTATGTTGTTAGTCACTTGATTGTTTGATTATAGTTATACTAGACTACCATGGTCCTTTGGTTGTTGGTTTTGTACTATTTCTTTTTTGAACACTGAATCTTTTCCAATTCAGATTTTCCTTTTTACTAGTGCAAAAATGTGCCTATAAAGTTTCACTGTCATTTTATTAATCGGTATTTAAAACACACATCTACTGTAACTGAGACTTTCATAGCCTGCATCCCTCTCATCCACAGGACAATCAAATCCTTCAAATGCAGTCCCAGTGGAGGAGCCCTTTAAGATTATTTGCACTTTTCCTTTTGACCTACGGTTGCTCTGTTGTAAATCATGACCTTTACTTTATTGTAGACTCCCATTTATGTCTCTCCTTTTCCAATGAAAACTAACAAATTCTCCTCGATGACACCTCTGTCTGCATCTCCCCCACAGGCCAGCGAAGAGTTCGGCAGCTGGCTGAGAACACGCGCTACTTCAGATCTCGGGTGAAGGAGATGGGCTTCATCATTTACGGCAACCAGGACTCTCCGGTGGTTCCGCTCCTGCTCTATCTACCTGGGAAAGTTGGGTAAGCAGACCCGCTCCGCAAGCCAGCGACCCGTTCGGGTTACCAATTCTGGCCTTGCACAACAAGCATAAAAGAGCGTCAGTTTACACTACAGCATCTCCAGGCTCGCATTTACACAAACCCTATTTAGTCCATTTGAAAACCCTCAGCTTAGATCACTGGGCCAGCGAGAAGCAAAACATGTTTCTTTGTGAGCATTTTCTGTGCGTCTTCTTTGTGATTAAGGACAGTTTCCACTGTCTGGACACTATAGTAATCCTCCTTTGAACTTGTGAACCTGCCCACATTTCGGGCTGCCAATAAAACAACAATGCGAGGCTTACATTGGGTTACAAAGGTGATAGCTTTGAATGCCATGTGGAAAATGTACTGACTGCTTGAGGACACCCCAACAAAAGCTGCAGTCATCTCCACTGGTCATTCCAAAGAAGGCGATGTGGTCTTTTCAAGAAGACATTGGACCATAGCCATCTTGGATGGTCTGGTTGATCCATGAATCAGTGGTGAAGAAAAAAAACAAGAGAGGCAGAAAGAAAACATGACATGTGAGAGGCTCATCACTGCACAGGCGTTTCAGACTCCTCCAAAGATAACAGCTTCCTGGCACACCAACAAAGACGACGGCAGCTGTGAGGCCTTTTAAATCCAGCTTTCACTCTCCGTCGCCGCTCTGTTCTCTCGCCGCTGTCGTCTCTGCTGACAAAGTGGAGGCCTACTCTCCTCCTCTCGCTCTCAATCTTTTCCTCCTCCATTATACCTTTCCCTTTGCCTTTCTCTCCCTGTCAATCCATTTCTTTCTCTCCCTCTTGGCTAATGCAAATGACAGTCCAGCTGTGCGGTTTACAATGGATTTCCCTTCACTCAAAGGGTGAGGAAAGGTAGCAGACAGTGCAAACTCTGAATGGGATTCTCGACAGCTTTACACTGCATAATGTTTCTACTTTAAGTTCTAGATATGCAGGCGCGTCTTTGCAATATCTAACCACTGCCTCAGTTTGTAATGAAGATTGTCATACTAAGAGCACTGATGTCTGGAACTTGAAGGCATGTACTGCTTTCAAGATTAGCGTGAAATACTCTGCCTGTTTTATACCATCAATCATGACATCAATACTAAACAGCCTCAACAAACAAACAACTTAAAGTTGCAAGCTGTTCTAGAACATTTGATTGCTTGGCAGTAGTACATTTGCTGGTGTGTGTGTGTGTGTGTGTGTGTGTGTGTGTGTGTGTGTGTGTGTGTGTGTGTGTGTGTGTGTGTGTGTGTGTGTGTGTGTGAACTTCACTTAAAATCCATAGTGATGAAAAGTTGTTAATCGTCTGCTCACAGGGCGTTCTCACGTGCCATGTTGAAGAGGAAGATCGGTGTTGTAGTTGTAGGTTTCCCGGCTACACCCATTACAGAGGCCAGGGCTCGTTTCTGTGTGTCTGCCGCCCATACCAGACAAATGCTTGATAAGGTAATACACTACAACACCCAACATCTCACAGACCTGTCATGATTTTTTTTTTCTTAAACTGTTAGTGTTAGAAAAGTGTAGTTAGATGAAAATCAGTGTTTGAATTTAAAACTCTTTAAAACACAAAAACTAGTATACTTCCAAAGATTTCTAAATAGGGATGCACCAATATACAAATTCTTTATAATGGTTTAAGAGGTAAGGTTTTAATGTTATGATATTTGGCCCATATTAAAATTTTATACGCTTTAGTATAAATAATGGAAAAATAAAACTGTATATATATATATATATATATATATACACACACACACACCATTTTAATTTTTGCTAAAGATTACATTTAACACAATCATTTTATTATTAATGTTTTTAAAGATGAACTTAAAGTAAACATTTACTCACCCCCGTGTCATCCAAGATATTCATGTCTTTCTTTTCTTCAGTCGAAAAGAAATGAAGGTTTTTGAGAAAAACATTCCAGGATTTTTCTCCATATAGTGGACTTCAATGGCAGCCAATGGGTTGAAGGTCCAAATTGCAGTTTCAATGCAGCTTCAAAGAGCTCTACACGATCCCACAATAAGAATCTTATGCAGCGAAACAATCATAGTTTTCTAAAAAAAAAAGTAAAAAAAAAAAAAAAAAAGTCATAAATAAAATTTCCATACTTTTACTTTGAGCTAGTACAAGATGAGCATTTGTGGTTAAAAAGTACACCGCCACTCAAAAGTTTGGGATCAGTAAGATTTGTAATGTTTTTTTTAAGGAAGTCTCTTATGTTAATCAAGGCTGCAATTATTAGATCAAAAATACAGGAAAAAAACTAATACTACAAATTTTTATTACAATATTAAATAATTTTATTTTATTTTATTTTAATATACTTTAAAATATAATTTATTCCTGTGATGCAAAGCTGAATTTTCATCAGCTGTCTTAAGTGTCACATGATCCTTCAGAAATCATTCTAATATGCTGATTTATTAATAGAATTATCAATGTTGGAAACAGTTGTGCTGCCAAATATTTTTTGAGAACCTGTGATTCTTTTTTTCAGGATTCTTTGATTTCTTTGACAGCATTTGTTCAAAATAAAAATCTTTTCTAACAATGCAAATCTATGCTATCACTTTCTATTGATTTAACATCCTTGGTGAATAAAAGTATTATTTTATAAAAAAAAATAAAAAAAAAAAGACAGAATAAAAATCTACTGACCCCAAACTTTTGACCAGTAGCCTATTTTGTTAGAAAACCTTTCTATTTTAAATAAATGCTATTCTTTTTAACCTTTTACGGATTAAAGAATCCTAAGAATTTTGAGAAAAAGTATCACAGGTTCCAAAAAAATATTAAGCAGCACAACTGTTTTCAGCAATGATAATAAATCAGCATATTAGAATGATTTTTGAAGAATCATGTGTGTCAGACTGGAGTAATTAAACTTTAATTACAGATATAAATTCAATTTTATTGTATATTAATATAGAAAAACATTGTTTTACATCATAATAATATTTCACAATATCATTTTTTGAACACAGGCTTGATGAGCATAAGAAATTTCTTTAAAAAACATTACAAATCATACTGATCCAAAACATTTAAGCGGCAGTGTGTAAATTTGCAGTTTAGACCTTCAACCTGTTTGAAGTCCACTATATGAAGAAAAATCCTGGAATTTCTTTTCAACTGAAGAAAGAAAGACATGAACATGTTGGATGACATGGGATGAGTAAATTATCAGGACATTTTTATTCTGGAATTGAACTAATCCTTTAACAATGGAAATTGCAAGTTCTGAGCCTGATTCCTATTAATAAATCTGGTTCTTTAAAGTGCCCCTATTATGCCTTTTCAAATATGATATTTCATGTAGTGTGTCATGTAGCTGTATGTGAACATAAACTATCTGCAAAGTTGTGACGCCGACAGTGCACTATAAATAAAGTTTTTGTCTAACAAAAAAAAAGAGTCGGCTCACATTCGCCTAAACGAGTCGTCAGCAATTCGAATCTTTTTTCTGTAACGGCCACACGTCATGAGCTACACATTTGCGTAATGTCCGCCCACGTTCAATTTCGCAAACAACTTGCCCGCCCACAAACAGTAGGCCTACCATTTTCACGTGGATTAACGTTACATCATGTCAAGAAGACGCCCTGCGCTGTGAGAGTGAATTTGTTTTATATCCCCTTCCGAAAGATGAAACTATCAAGAATGAGTGGTTAACATTAATTTTTTCAACACCTCAGCAGCCCAATGCCAATCTTGTGTTGTGTTCGCGTCATTTTACTGATGACTGTTTTTCCAATCTTGGGGAGTAACGTTACAACGCGGGATTCACCAAACGCTTGGTTTTAAAAAATGGATCAGTGCCCAGTTTATTTGGACCGGCTTGCTCCTCTGAACTTCTACCTGTAAGTATGATTAATAATTGTATTTTCTAGCGATCGTTCAAAATACGTCTTTGTGTACGTTATGGTGTGTAACAACCCCGCACATGTCTTGGTAACCGGCTAACTTGCGTTTCTGTAGTTCTGTTGTTTAGCTGTGAGTGCAATGTAGTCTAAAAAGTCTTGTGATTGATGCAGCTTGACTGTCTGTCTGCCTTATTAGTTTAAGTAATGATAATGATAAACGATGGCTTAACGCAGTGTTATGGATTGTACAGTGTTGAAGTTCACAACGTAGAGATGTGTCCGGTTCGCTTACAAAAGCAAATTGCAAGCACTTTCCACAGTTAACATATGACACCCACTGAGAAACGTCCTGCTCCGGTCGTGCTTGCAAAACAGTTTCTTGTCGATGTGACACTTCAATAGTTTCATCGTCAGACTCCGGCTCGAATTGATAGGGTAAAATCGAGGCTATCTTTTCTATGCATTAACAGGTCTCCGCAGCTGTCATTCAGTTATGCCAATGGGCGTTTCGTTTTGCGCTGTAGCGGTAGACCAATCCAAAAGGACTGCACCATCTGACCAATCACAGCAGTGAGGGCTCACTGAAAGGAGGGGTTTAGAGAGACTGATTCTTCGAACTGCTTCAAACGAGTCGTTTACGAATCATTTAGAAACGGGGTAAAAATAAATCTAATTTTGGAGAAAACTAAAGTGTTTTTTGAACTTGCATACATGTAAACCTGTTTTAAGAGACTATTACAACAATATTAACTACCTTTAAAATGGCATAATAGGGGCACTTTAATGGTTCAGTTAACAGTACTTTTGATTAAGAAATAGTTGGAATACTGTAACAACACAGTAAGCGGTTCATGCTTGATTCATTAAAAAAAAAACTGGTTTAAACTGTACTCAGTTATGATAGAATGGGACTACATTGATTGTGATTATTCAATTTCCTTTAAAAGCAGTTTGTTTGATTTATAGCACTTTTATGATTCAAATCAGGTTTAAAACCTCAAAGATGGCACTGCAATGTGCCACATAACTTTTAGTGAAGTAACTTATTCCCAACAAAAAACATCTGATATTCTTCGCCTCACATTTCACGCCATGTCCTTCCAGGTTCTCCAGAGCCTTGATGAACTTGGAGATGACATCAGGGTGAAGTTCTCCCGTCACAGACGTTCCTATCGGCCAGAGCTGTATGATGAAACAGACTTTGAGCTAGAAAGCTAATCACTCATTGTCATCACTGTGAGTGTGAAGGCTTGTCCACATTGGGAGATGGCCAAGGTGCGCCTTGGTCGTTTTTAGAAGAAAAAGTGTTCTGTAGTTCCATACAGGACAATTCTGCTTTTCCAAAGAAAAAAATGTGCAGTGTTTATTACTTTTCAGGTTTGTCCTACTATGAGGCATTGATGTTTATAAATATAGTACAATTCTATTTAATTTTTTAACTGCTGTTTTCACAGTTTTGTGAAGTTTGTTAAATGATTTTGTCCTCAGGGGATTGTGGGAAAAGGGGAGGGGTCGCGACAACTTTGTTTATAGAACGTATATCAAAAGCTGCTCTAAATATATCAAACAATTAACTCCCTTAACACTGACCTACATCAAAACTTTAGCTGCGGATAAGAAATCCCTTGAAGTGGCCCTATGTTTTTTTTTTTTTATCCTGCTGCTAAGATGGACTGATGAAAGGCCTCCATTCTGTGCTGGATTATGTGTTTGTGTGATCCACAACTACATTGATTGAAAGAGATTGAATGAGGCTGGGCGTTTCAGACCCCAGCGCAGTGCATTTACAGTCATTAAACATTCATGCTTCGCATCTTGCAGATCCCAGTCCTTTAAATTTACACTGACAGGCATTTATTTGTATTTCATGTGCAGGAAACTACTTCTGATTATAAAAGAAAAAAAGAAAAAATATGGACTGATTGTACTTGTAAATCAAAAGTTTGCTTGGAAAGTTTGAAAGGATTTTGTGTCATTTGTTTGTATATTTCAGATGGAGGACTTCTGTTCATTTGGAGGATTTTGTTTCACTCAAATTTTCATTAGAATTCAAAACATCTGGTTGAATCTAGCTGAACTCTTGAATCGGTTCTTTTTAGTGAATCAGCACCATAAATTACAACCAATGCAGTCCAACTGATTCCCAAACAAATGACTCTTTTAAGTCAGTTCTTTTTAGTGGATCAAATGGAGCTTTTCCACTACACAGTACCAGCTCGCCTCGGCTCGACTCGACTCGGCTCTGTTTGGTTTTCCACTGTGTAAAAGTTGTACCTGTACCTCCACAATAGTACCTGGTTGTCATAGCGACGCTGCAGGAAACTGCCGTGATGTAATCTTCTACGCGACACACACCCGCTGTCTGCACCTCCTCGTTTGACCACGGTGTATTCTTCCGAGTTGCCATAATATGTAATGGATTGGATATGTCACGCAATCTCTGGCCAAACTTTTTAAAAATGGCGGGGTTACTCTGGATACTATTGCTGGCGCGTGCAATGATGACGCAGTGAATAGTGACGATTCTCTCTGACCAATCAGCAGTCTGCTGTGTTTTCACGTCACATTTTAGTATCGCCTCAGCTCACTTGGAACCTCGCCGGAGGTGGTACGAAAAAAAGTACCTGGAAGCCGGTACAGGTACAACTTTTACACAGTGGAAAACCAAACAGAGCCGAGTCGAGTCGAGCCGAGGCGAGCTGGTACTGTGTAGTGGAAAAGCGCCAAAACACTTACAGCTTACATCTCATGTTATGCTGTTCCAAAGTTCAAAAGTACTTTGTTAAAGAAGTAGTTCACTAAATTTACAGATAATGTACTCATCGCCTTGTCATCCAAGATGTTCATGTCTTTCTTTCTTCAGTTGTAAAGTAATTATGTTTTTTTGAGGAAAACATTTCAGGATTTCTCTCATATAATGGACTTCTATGGTGCCTGTGAATTTTGAACTTCCAAATTGAAGTTTAAATGTAGCTTCAAAGAGCTCTGAAACGATCCCAGCTGAGGAATAAGGGTCTATCTAATGAAACAATTGGTTATTTTCTAAATAAATTTAAAAAAAAGTTGTTTCAACTTAAAAAAGTAAGTTTGTGCTGCTTTAAAATTTTAAGTTGAGTAAATGTAAAATTTTAAGTTTAGTCAACATGAAATGTTAAAGCAGCATGAACACTTACTTTAAGTTGAATCAACTTTTTTACAATGTACTTTTTAACCTCAAACATTTGTCTTGTCTAGCTCTGCATGAACTTTGTGTAATCAGAGTAAACTCACATCTAATTTTCTTTT
>NC_133362.1:17019089-17043377 GCF_049309525.1 Garra rufa
CTTCACTCTGTTCAAAAGTTTACACCCCTGGCTCTTAATGCATTGTTTTTTTCTTCTGAAGCATCAGTGAGCATTTGAACCTTCTGTAATAGTTGCATTGAGTCCCTCAGTTGTCCTCAGTGTGAAAAGATGGATCTCAAAATCATAAAGTCATTGTTGGAAAGGGTTCAAATAAACAAAAATGTTGAAAAACCAAAGAATTTGTGGGACCCGAAGGATTTTTCTGAAGAACAGTGGGCAGTTTAACTGTTCAGGACAAACGAGAGACTCATAACCAACTATCGCTTAAAATAAATAAATAAATAAAACAGCTGTGGATCATTCAGGTAACAACACAGTATTAAGAATCAAGAATGAAAACTTTTGAACAGGGTCATTTTCATAAATTCAACTATTATTTTCTCTTGTGGACTACGTGTAAACACTTGACATGTGAAATATCTTAAATGATCCCTCTTATTTTGGTAAAATAATTAACATTTTGCAGATTCTGCAAGGTGTATGTAAACTTTTGACCTCAGCTGTATATGAGCAATATCATATGAGTAGCTGTGCGATATAGCTGTTTATTGGCACGGATGTGATTCGGCCATTAGGTAATAACAACATTGTGCCGACATACAGCCATATCGCATAGCTATGAGTGTGATATTGCATTTAAGATTCATTGTAATAATTTTAATCTCAAATAAATGTATCTAGTTTTTAAGGATGTTTAGATTTTTGTATTAGACAACAATGATTTAAAAAAATATTTTTTTTTTGCTGTGCACAAACACAAAGACTTTTAAAGGAGACATGGCTGACCAAGCACATAAAATAAAATCTTGGCAAAAAGAAAGCTCTGATGCACATCAGCACTTCTTTTCAAGAAGGGAGCCTTTTGGTCCCCCTGCTTTCTCTTTCTTTATCTTTACACACACACACACACACACACACACACACACACACACACACACACACACACACACACACTCACAAACACACAGCCTCTAACACTGACCTAGCCAAGTCTTAGTAACCACATACACCTGCACAGCACCGGCCGCCAAATAATCCACTACAGGCTCCATCCACATCAGAAGCAAAAACATGTGAATCTTGACCAAGAATGGCAGAAAGGATAAAGTGTATCGATGTCTTAAGATGGCAGTGAATGTGTGTGTGTGTGTGTGTGTGTGTGTGAGAGAGAGAGAGAGAGAGAGAGGGGCTCAGGGGGGTGTGTGGGCATGGGTATCTTTGATCCAAAGCATCATCTGGCTTTCATGGTCTTAAGGAGGCTGAGAGGCCCTTTGAACTTGATGTTTAGGTGGAGAGAGTGAGAGAAAGAGAGGCTAGAGAGGGGAAGCCCACCCCTTGCCCCAATCTGGGAGGCACATGTGTTACTGATGGGGTGTTTTGGGTGGGGTGGGGGTGTCACTGCAGAATGGCAGCGTCACAGAGCATGACCATGACCTAAGCCTACGTCCATCTGGACCTCCGCAAGATCACACTACCCCTCACTGATTGATGTTTCACAAAAAAAAAAAAAACGCTCTCAGTACAACAAACACCCTTGATCTGTATGATTACTCTCAACATGTGCAAGTAAACAAATTAGATTCGCAATAAAAGGGACCGATGCAGACTGCAGTGTTTGATTTAGTTTTATAGGACAGCATGAAATTACTGTTTGGAAATGTTTCTTACAAAAGGAAACTGTTGGAGGTATGATGGTATCAAATAGTACTATCATAGTACTTTGATATATCATGTTGAGAAATAAATAAATATAAAATATCACTATATAACTTATATAATATATATATATATAAATACATGTATTATCATTTTAATATATATTTACGTAATTTATATAGACACTTGAACAGTAGTGTCAGTGTGTGTATTAATCAATAAAAAGAATATATCTTAGATATTCATTTCACAATAATATTTACTATATTTGTGAAAATTATAGGACTTTTTTTAATAAATATAAAAAACACAGTAAAAACGGTATTAATATTTTTAAATATTTTTGCAATTTAAAGTATTCTTTTTTTAAATGTATTTTACAAAATCTGAATTTCATAAAATAAACAAACAATATATAATTATGCATTAATTTTTAATTAAATCATTTTAAATTTCTTTATAAACACTTGAACAGTAACATCAGTGTGTATGAATTAATAAAAAAGTATATAATTGTATTATGTATATATACATATATATAAAATAATAAAATAATATTTACTATATTTGTGAAAAATTACTTAAAATATTTAAAATATATATCAAAAATACATTAAAAACAGTATTACTGTATTGAATTTTTTTGTGCAATTTAAAATATACATTTAAAAATATTATAAACCTGAAATATCAGCATAAAATAAACAGACAATAACAATAAACAATAATAACGTATATAATAGATACATTTTGAAATACATTTATTTGTATCATTTTAATTTCTATTTGCATAATTTAGATACATATTGGAATTTATTTGTATTTAAATCCGTTTAATTTATATTTGCATAATTTATATACACATTTCAATAGTACGTATCTGTGTTTATTAATTAATACAAATTTAATATGAATTATATACTTATTTCAAAATAATATTTGCTATATTTGTGAAAAAAAATATTAGAAACTATATCAAAAATACTGTCAAAAACAGTATTAATATTTTGAAACTTTTTTGTAATTTAAAATATACTTCTCTATTTTAATATATTTTTAAAACTGAATTTTCAGCCACCATTACTACAGTTTTTTGTCTGATCCTTCAAAAGAAAAAAACATTCTAATATGCTGATTTTGTGCTCAAGAAACATTTCTTATTATCAATGTTGAAAACAGTTGTACTGCTTAATATTTATTTACAAAATGTTTTGATTCCTATGTACAATTAAGTAAATATTCATATTATATTTCTGAGGAATTAAATCCCTAACCATAAGGATGAGCAAGTGATATTTTCCTCAGTAAACACTACTAATGATAGTGTCTTTTAAAATCTCTAGGTCACCATAGAAGTGGTGGACAGCCTGGAAGGCTCTGAGCCAGAAAAGGGAATCCGCAAAGAAACCAAGCCTGGCTGGGCGGCTCCTAACTGGAGGAACTGGTGGCAGCGTTCGTCTTCCTCGTCCTCATCCTCCGTGTCCACGCCAAAGGGACCAGACGAACAGGATTACCCCTACGAGAGCAACACGGAGGACAGCAACTTCCTCAAACCGCTCGGAGACTGGGAGCGCAGAGGGTCTGCTGGCACAGGAAGCAGATCCCAGACCGAATACGGTACGTTGCAGACGGGTGTGTGTTACAGAGTTATTGTCTTAATGAAGGGCTCTGCAAAGCATAAATATGGCTCTGCCGTGAGGTGATGGAATCTGTAATTTGCTCGTCAGATGATTTACGCTGTCACTACAACAAGGACAGAGCTTCATACGGAGTCTGTGATTGTAGATTGCTTCCTGTAAGAGACAGATTCCTGTGTGGCAGAGTCTGTCTCCGTGACAGAAAACACTCCTGAACATCAAAGCAGAAGAGAGAGAGAATCCAGAGCATCTGTTCCTCCGCTCTAATAGCTCTCCTTCTGTCTTTTTTGGTAAAGTGGAGTTAAATGAGTGAATGTGTGTTGCTGTCAGAGACTGCACTTCCTGTCAAACGCATTCTTACCCTGTCACCACTTGCCTAAACCCTTCTGCTTTGATCAATGTGTTAAGGTAATACCAATCCCAAGTTAAAAATTCTCCATATAAATTTTCCTCATGACTAACTGTTGTGGCCGTGACTCATTCCTGAGGGTTTGCCATATCTGCTCTTGATTGGTTTATTCGTTTCCATTAGCGGTGTGTGGGGAACTGTGGCTCGTGTGGGTTTCAGGCATGTTGTTGCCTGTGCGTTGGCCCGCACTCGACTGTGACCGTGTAGTTTGACGGCGCTGAAAGTAATGTTGTCTTTTTAAGACCAAAGGTCTTTGTTTTTTCTCTCATCAGGAGCAGTGGATATAGATTGTGGTTGCTTGGTTGGTTTGTGTGAGTGTGTGTATACACACAGTACTAGAAAAGTTTGGAATTATGTAATGACCAAAAGAAAATGTTAAACAAATCAAAACTTCCTTGTAATTTAGCTTTTTTAAAGTATCCACCCTTGGTTTGACTGCTTTTCTTTCATTATCCGATTGAATTAAGAAAGAAAGAAAGAAAGAAAGAAAGAAAGAAAGAAAGAAAGAAAGAAAGAAAGAAAGAAAGAAAGAAAGAAAGAAAGAAAGAAAGAAAGAAAGAAAGAAAGAAAGCATATTTAAAAATAAATAAAAAATATATAAAATACAAAAAATAAACATAAATATTTAAAAAAGGAACAATAAAATTAAAATATTATTAGAATTTTCCTACCCATAATTTCTATATTATTCAATTACTTTAATATTTTTTTAATAAAATAATATTAATAATGATAATAATAAATACAAAATAAGAATGTTAAACAAATACATTATTATTTTCAAAAATAAGCTTTGATTAACTTAATTTATAAATTAATAATTATAACAATAACAAGAATATTAATAATAGTTTTGTAAATGTTTTTTCTAGCCACAATTTCTATATTTTAGAGCATACACTTTATTATTATTATTATTATTATTATTAATAATAATAATAATAATAATAATAATAATAATAATAAAACAATAATTATACAAACTAATGTTAAACAAATGTTGTATTAAAAATTCAGCTTTGATTTACTTTAATCTAATTTTAATTCGAATTTCTAAGTTTAATTTAGAAATGATTACAATATAATATAAATAATTCTCCTAGCCACAATTTCTATATTTTAGAGCACAAACTTCTTTATTATTTTTATTTATTAAATAATAATAATAATAAATACAAAATAATAATGTCAAAAAGATACATTGTTATAATAAAAAAGCAGCTTTGATTTATTTATTTAGAAATTAATAATAATTAACAACAACAACAAAAATAATAATAATAGTTTTGTTAAGAATTTTTCTAGCCATATTTTCTGAGCACAAACTTCTTAGTTTATTACTATTATATTAATATTATATTAATAATAAATGACAACAATAATACAAATATTAATAGTTCTGTAAAGAATTTTCCTAGCCACAATTTCTATATTTGAGAGCATAAACTTCTTTATTATAATAATAATAATAACAACAACAACAACAACAACATCAGTTTTGTGAAGAAATTTGTAGCCACAATTAATATATTTTAGAGCAATACCTTTGTTATTATTATTGTTGTTATAATAATAATAAAACAAAATAATGTTAAACAAACACATTATAAAAATGTCAGCTTTGATTTACTTTGATTTTTACCTTAATTTAGAAATTAATAATAACAATAATAATAGTTTTGTAAAGAATTTTCCTAGCCACAATTTGTATATTTTAGCATATAATTCATCATTATTATTATTATTATTATTATTATTATTATTATTATTATCATCATTATTTTTATTATTGTTGTTATTATTATTATCATTAATAATATTGTTAATAATAAAGATAATAATAAGTAATAATATATATTAATAATAATAATACAAAATGGTCAAAAATAATAAATCATGTTAAACAAATACATTGGTATTAGAATTTCAGCTTTGATTTACTTAGTTTAATTTAGAAATGATTTTCAATTTCGACAGAAAATCTATAAACTTACATTGGTGTCATGCTAATCCAACAAGAACAGATGTTTTTGTGTCTAGCAGACCAATTGAAAACGCCCATTGTCAGGATATAAAACTGTATTAAAGCCTATAAAATTATGGGAATGTCAGAAAACAACATTCTAGAATTTCTAGAATACTCCACCTCAATACTTAGCAACTGTTTTGGTCGCCCCTCATCAATGAACCAGAAATGTAAGTGCAGTACAGTACTTGTATGTTATATAAAAAGCAGTTGGAAGTGGGCTTAAGTATGCAGACTTGGCTCGTTCATTCACTCACTCCCATGTGTATGAGCCAATTAGAGAGGTATGCTAATGGTATAGGCCAGCAGGCCGAGTTTGAGCGCCTCAGGTATTTGAAACATACGGTCTGAATCAGAATCTACTCAGTGGGACAAGAGTACAACACAACCTGTGCTTTAAATCATGTCATATAGCACTCAAGTGAATTCCAGTGAATGTGTAAAATACATATTTCCTCTATTATAGATTACATAGACGGGGACGGTGACTGGAGTGGTTGGTCGCCATGTAGTGTATCCTGTGGGAACGGCAACCAGAAGCGGACTAGATCATGCGGCTATGCCTGCACAGCCACAGAATCACGGACATGTGACATGCCCAGCTGCCCAGGTAAGAAAGCCCATCCACAAGCAAACTCCTGTTCCCAGAGTCTCAAGTGGCATATGCTGCCAATCTTCGAAATGAATGGTACTGAGTTAACCACTTTCTTATGTACAGGGATTGAAGATGCTTTCAAGACGGCAGCGACAGAAGTCAGTCTTCTTGCAGGCACTGAAGAGTTTAATGCAACAGAGCTCTTTGGAGTTGGTAAGTTATTTGTAATTTTGGGTTCGGTAAAAAATATTGATTTCTCGATTTTAATTGGTCAATCTTACTTTTACGAAACGATATTGTTTCTTAAATCCCAGGAATTGATTAGTCTAACCTGTTTTCAGCATTTTTGTGTATTTGAACCTTTTCCAACAATGATTGTAGGATTTTAAGATCCATTTTTTCACACCGAGGACAACTCATATGCAACTATTACAAAAGGTTCAAATGCTCATTGATGCTTCAAGAAGGAAACACGATGCATTAAGAGGGGGGTGAAACTTTTAAAATTTGAAGATTAGGGTAAATGTAACTAATTTTGTCTTCTTGGAAACATGTAAGTATCTTCTGTAGCTTCTGAAGGGTAGTACTAAATGAAAAAAAAAAATATTATTTAGGCAAAACAAGAAAAATGTACACATCTTCATTCTGTTCAAAAGTTTACACCCCCAGCTCTTAAAGCATAATTTTCCTTCTGGAGAATCAATGAGCATTTGAACCTTCTGTAATAGTTGCATATGAGTCCCTCAGTGTAAAAAGATGGATCTCAAAATCATAGTGTCATTGTTGGAAAGAGTTAAGTACACAAAAATACTGAAAAACCAAAGAATTTGTGGGCCCTGAAAGATTTTTCTGAAGAACAGCAGTTTAACTGTTCAGGCAAACAAGGGACTCATGAACAACTATCACAAAACAAACACAGATGTGGATCATCCAGGGAACATAGTATTACGAATCAAGTGTTTGTAAACTTTTGAATGGGGTCATTTTTATAAAAACTTCTTATTCAGATTGGTATTAAATAAAAAATAACATTCATTTTGTATGATCCCTCTTATTTTGGTAAAATAATTAACATTTTGCAGATTATGTAAGGTGTACATGTATGTAAACTTTTGACCTCAACTGTACAACTTGCAACTAAATGTGTTATGTTGCATTTAAGAAGACAAAATCTTTAATATATAACATTTCTTGACTGATAGTGATGTCGTTTCCTCCTCCTCAGATACAGACAGCTGTGAGCGCTGGATGAACTGCAAGAGTGAGTTCCTCAAGAAATACATGAGCAAAGTAGCCAGCGACCTTCCTAGCTGCCCCTGCTTTTACCCAACCGAGGTGGCCTATAGCACTGCAGACGTCCACGATGCCACCACAAGGCGCAACTTCCGCTGGAAGGATGCCAGCGGACCAAAGGAGAAGCTGGAGATCTACAAACCCACTGCTCGCTATTGCATCCGCTCCATGCTCACGCTGGAATCCACCACACTGGCGGCCCAGCACTGCTGCTACGATGACAGCATGAAGCTCATCACCCGAGGCAAAGGAGCTGGGACACCCAACCTCATCAGCACAGAGTTCTCCGCTGACCTGCACTACAAAGTGGACATCCTACCATGGATCATCTGCAAGGGAGACTGGAGCCGCTATAATCAGGCTCGACCTCCAAATAACGGACAGAAATGTGCAGAGAACCCTCAGGATGAGGACTACTACAAACAATTCGAGGAGGCCAGAGAATTTTGAGCTGGGAAGCTTCTAGAACAGAAGCCGAACTCATTTTGAAAACTGGCTGTGAGTTTGAACAGGACTTGCTATGAAAAACAGACAGCACAGCCAACAACAAGCACAGAAGATCTTCATATGGTTTCCCTCAGAAACTCTGGTTGGTCTTTTCACGGAAAGAATAATACCAAGTAACTCATCATGGTTCTCTTTGTATTGTTTGTCTATATTACTTGGGCTATCAGATTTTTTTATAAGGAGTAAAAGGGAAAACTAAAGGGAAGTCATATCAGGAATCACCCCACCAATGATGGGCTGACAGCGAGAGTTTTATTGCATGCTTGTATTACGCCCAACATGCATCTCCTCAGGATTCTCAGACAGATTCAAGGATATCGGATACAATATTCAGGTTTCTGTGTAAACATGCATATATTTGTCTAGTTGGATGAACAGAATTCCTATATTATGTCCTGTTGTATCACTTTTCCTTTTTGCTAAAGACAAAGAAGTCCTGCATAATCGTTGCAAAGTATTTATTGAATCATAGTTATGTGTCGATGGTAGGGGTTTGTGCATATAGATGTATGGACACATTTTGAGTGCTAAATAAATAGTCCATGTCACATTAAACATTAAATGTCACTGACTCTCAATGTGTTATGCCCCTTTCTTGTGTAATATATAGTCTCAGCCTCAGACGTCACGCCCACGGAACGTTGGCTAAACGTCTGATGCATATGGTACACTTAACTGGAAACACTTCAGGAATGTCGAAGTCGTCATCTGATTAGTTGAATTTGACCGGATTTCCAGGAGAAGCGAGTGTAGAGTTTATTTTCGGTCCGCCAGGAAACAAAGCGCAGACTGATTTACTCTGCGTTTTGCTAAAAGGTGCTTATGCAGACACCATTGTTGTTATACACATTTGCGACGTTTGCGAACAAATTACTGACTTGCTGCTTCTTCTCCCTGTTCTTCGTTATCTTTCAATGCTGGTTATTTCAATGACTGACTTGTTGCACGCCAGTCTGTTGTTGTGGGGGCATTTCCACGCACAGAAACGTGACGCTGAACGAAACGAACTGTGATTGGTTGTTTGACATGTTGCTCAAACGGTCTTATGGGCGGGCCTTGGCCAATGAAAGCTGCCATGAATTCCAGACCTTCAGCCGTCAGTGAGACTATGTAATATAAGTCTCAGGTGTCCTCGGAATGTGTCTGAAGTTTCAGCTTAAAATACCCCACAGATCATTTATCATATAATTTTAAAAATGCCCATTTTAAGTGGAAGCAGAAACACGCTGTTTTCGTGTGTACCCTTTTAAATGCAAATGAGCTGCTGCTCCCTGCCCCCTTTTCCAGAAAAGGACTGTGCTTGCAGCTCTTACCTCAGATACTCTGCTAAAAAACATCTGTTCGGTTTTGATCATCATGTCTATTGTGCTGAAATCATGCGTTTTAAACCAAATTAGTTTAAGGGCGTGTTCACACTTAATTCCGTTTATTTGGTTCATTTGGTCTGGACCAAAAAGGAAAATTATACAGTGGGTCCTGGTCCAATTAGCATTCACACTGGCATTTTTGACAGCGAACCTAAAGATACCGAACTTAAAGGCATAGTGATATGGCTGCATTCACAACCTGATTGGTCGGGTTGAATGACGCATATTTTGTGGCGGAACTCACTAAAACTTCAAACAAAAGAAAAAGGTGCGTTCGCTTTAAGTCGACTACACCTAATGCGGTCTGCTGGACTAAGTGCGCTCATTGTTGCGTTTATAGGATTTTATTTTCACCATCTGCAAACTCACAAAGACCTCATAAAAGGCACCTCCTCATTGCTCCACATTTGCCCTCTGTTCATTTTGTTTTGGAAACACCGCTTGTTCCCTTTGTGAAATCATATGGCATAGCATTCCAGCTTGTCATTATTTCCTGTTTTTGGTTCGTTTAGAAGTATTTGGTTCGTGTTGCAATCATATTTCATTCGAACCGCACCAGAGTTCGTTTGGAAGCGGACCGAGACTATTTTTAGTAGTCTTGGTCCGCTTCTTTGGTGCACACCAGGGTTGAGATGGCAGCGTTCACATTTACTAATATGAACCGCACTAAGAGAGCAATCGCACCAGAGTTTGTTTTAATCGAACCAAACAAGACAAGTGTGAACGCACCCTAAACTTCTTCTATAGGGTTGTCTGAGAACTGCAAACATTTGCAAACGGCTGTCACACGGCATGCGAGTACTAAACTAAGTTCTCTTTCATGTCTTATTGTGCTTTAACTGTCAAATACACACAAGTTAATGTTAAAAACACAAACGAGTTACAAAAACAGTCGGTTACGTCTGTGAAGATAAACAGCTGGGAAAAAAATTGCATGTTTATATTAGATCTGTGTGGCAGCAGCGTAATATACAGTAAAATCAATAAATCCACTGCTCTCTTGTCTCCTCTAGGGCTGGGACTCTAAATAGTGTTCTGTGCTCATCTGCGCAGCCAACAACAAAACAGTTAACATGCTTTGCTGGAACTTTTGTTATGGCGTTAGAACTGGCACATTGTTGACGTTTGCGAAACTAAAATGGCGGCACCATGGGCGAAAATGTACAGATTAAGAGGCGATAATAATATAAAAAGATCCCCTCACCAGCTTACTGCATTGTCCTTTTTCCTTTTCTGCACTAGGGGCCCGATTATTTCACTTAAACATAGAAAAAGTCAGATTTTCATTATATGTCACCTTTAAATTCACAGAAGATAATTTCATAGGATCTGTAGAGGTCAAAGAGTCTTTCACCTTCTATCACAGTCAAATAAGATCCGTCCGCAGATATTAAACACTAAGCCATTCCACAAGACTCCTATTAGCTCCATCCAGAAACAGGCCTAAGCTCTGCTTTTGATGTCTAATGCAAAATACTCTTCCCTCCCCTTTAAACAGGGCTCAAATTCTTTTTTACAAGCTTGCTCATATTCTCAAATTCCTCAGTAATTTCTCTGACTATGATCATGCAATCACATGAATAGAGGGCTGCATTCTTAGAGCCAGTGCTGAAACCTCAGAACATCCCTTTCAGATATCAATGATGTTTTTATTGTTTTCTTCTGGACCAATCTTCTGACCTGCGCAGTGACATAATGCTGAAGACTGACACTGAAGAAAAAAAACTGTTGTATAAAGTCATTATTTTTGTTTTCTTTGCACATAAAAAGATTCTCGTAGCTTCATAACATTACGGTTGAACCACTGATTTCACATGGACTATTTCATTGATGTCCTTACTACCTTTCTTGGCCTTGAATGTGTCAGTTAAGTTGCTGCCTATGCAGAGTCAGAAAGCTCTCGGATTTCATCAAAAATATCTTAATTTGTGTCTTACGGGATTGGAACGACAACTTGGTGCTTGGCAAGTATGGTTGAATTTTGATGCATGTTCACAGTGAGTCAAATGATTGTACATAAAAGCCTTAACACATCAAACTTGATCACAGCAGCCCACAGCAGGTGACATCGAGCACAACAGAGTCATGAGCTCCAGAAGACGTCGGGTTTAAAGAACCTCTGCTGTTAGTATCAAGTGAACTCTCATGGTCTTCTCCCATCTCACCTTCATAAAAGCACTTTGGAGTGAAGGCTAAGCTTACAGCATGGAGTGGGATAAGCAGCAGTGATCTTTATTGAATCAGACCGTCTGCTTCAGAGGCCCCTCGACATCAAAGCCAACAGACTGTTTTATTTTAAAACATCAGGCCTGTGTTAAAGCGGTGGCAGATCCTGCCCCATACCAACTCTATCTCTCACTCTCACACACAATCCACATGTCCTCAGTGAAGTTACACCAATTCTATTTACAGCTCCTCTGTGCTTCTGACTTCCTAACGGCTGTGGATAATAACAGACTTCTGCCTTCACAGGTGCTATACACTGGGTAAAGTTTCAATATCAGGATTTACTACTAAGCTTACAAATTTTAGATGTCATTTTAGACTCTTAAAGGGGACATTGCATACCAATTTTCCACAAATTGGTATGATTCTTTAGGGTCTTGATGAAATGTTTTACCTTGTCAAAAACAGCTCTGTTCATGGCGATCCGTTTCGAGGTCTTTTTAAATGATAATGAGCTACTGCTTACTCCACTCCTCTCTTCTGATTTTTGTGTATTTGGTGGTGCATTATCATCAAAAACAAAACTAATTCACTGTGGTTCTGATGGCGGGTGAAAATGAAAACTCTTAAGTTCACTTTTACATCCAAGTACAAAACACCTGCTTTGCTTACAAGACATTTTTGACACTACAGCTAAAATTAGAAAATAGTGGACAACGTACAACTGGCTTAAGGTGGAAGTATGCAAATATGGGACAGTCTGTCAGCGGTCATGGGCGGGGCCTGAGCAGTACGACGTCATACTGCTATATAGTTGACTTTAGTGTGCAACAGTAATGACTAGATCATTTTGCAATTGCAAAGAACAACAAAACACTTCAAGGCCTAAATTTTGAAATGCTCTACAAGATATTAAAATTAGTCTATTACACTACCAGTCAAAAGTTTTGGAATAGTAAGATTTTGAATGGTTTTTTTTGTTTGTTTTTTTAAAGAAAACTCTTCTGCTCACCAAGCCTGCATTTATTTGATCCAAAGTACGGGAAAAACAGTATCATTTTGAATATTTTCACAATTTAAAATAACTGTTTTCTATTTGAAAATATTTTAAAATGTAATTTATTCCTGTGATCAAAGCTAAATTATTTCAGCATCATTACTCCAGTCTTCAGTGTCACATGATCCTTCAGAAATCATTCTAATATGCTGATTTTCTATTCAAGAAACATGTTTTATTATTATTATCATCAATATTTAAAACAGTTGAGTACATTTTTTAATGTTCTTTGATGGATAGAAAGATCTAAAGATCAGCATTTATCTGAAATAAAAAGCTTTTGTAACATTATATACTGTACTATTCAAAAACTTTTTTTTTTGAGAAAAAAAAACTAAAATTAATACTTTTATTTAGCAATGATGCTTTAAATTGATCAAATATGATGATAAAGACATTTATAATGTTACAAAAAATCTAAAAAAAAAAAAATAATAATAATAAAAAATAATAAATAAATAAATAAAACGATTCATCAAAGAAACCTGAAAAAAATCTACTCTGCTGTTTTCAAAATAATAATAATGATAATAATAGTAATGATAATAAATGTGTGTTTTTTTTGTGGAGCAGCAAATCAGAATATTAGAATGATTTCTGAAGGATCATGTGACTGGAGTAATGATGCTAAAAATTCAGCTTTGAAATCACAGGAATTACATTTTAAAATGTATTCAAATAGAAAACAGTTATTTTAAATAGTAAAAATATTTCAGAATTGTACTGTTTTTGCTGTACTTTGGATCAAATAAATGCAGGCTTGGTGAGCAGAAGAGACTTCTTTAAAAATATATAAAAAAAAATCTTACTGTCCAAAAAAATTTGACTGAACTAGTTCAGAAACTAGTTTTCAATAAAATGGCCAGAACTGTTAACACCTCACTAAAGTGGAAAATTGTAAATAGAGATGATAGAAAATAGAGTTATTGTATGGTTTCTCTTATATTTTTATTTGAAATACTTTGTTTATGTGTCAGCATCATTTTCGAAGCTTGAAAACCAAAAGTAATGGTTAGATCATTCTACAACTGCGAAGTAGTAGTAAAAACACTAAAAAGCTCATGCCCAAAACATTTCGCAATGATGCAGAACCACTATTTGGCTTTTATATCAGAAATCCCACAGTGCAGCTGACCACCCTCTTCTCATATTGTTCGGCCTCCTCTGGTGAGAGGTGTAGAGTGGTGGTTTTAAGCGAGGCTGTTTTTAGAGCAAATCCAATTCGCTTTTGCACTCTTTCTCCCAGCGCTGGCACTTTATGGGTGGTGTAGCACATTTCAGGAAGTGTCTGGCCCGCAATGCCGCAAGGGCCGCGGCTGCTTGGCGGGCTTAATTAGAAGGCAGCCTGTGCTGCGTGGAACCTGGAATAGCTGACCTGGACTGCCAGGTCGCTGTTTGGCGAGGACTAGCTCGAATGCCTGGGCTCACAGGGAGAGTGCTGCAGGGAATGGCGAATTACCTGGCCCGATGCCTGACCTACAGACGGCTTGTTGGCACAGGGTGCGCAAAAACTGGGGGAGGGCTTGGGAATGAGGGGCACACAGCTGAACAAACAGGTCAAGTAACTGACAAACACCTCAAAGGGCTCTGGGGCTCAGATTAACCCTTGCAAGGGGGTTTGTCCATATAAGAACGGCTGAAAATGCACACATGACCTTATGACCTTAGCCGTGACCTTAGCCTTTCACCTCACAAGTGTACAGCATTGCAGTTAACAGGATAAGAATATGAAAAAAAAAAAAGTATTTTTTATAGCTTTGGGGTATCTGTTAAAAAAAATGCTAAATTTAAACCTTTAAATCTAGACCTGTGCTGTCAAGTAAGTAGTCAGTAAACATTACCTTAACACATTTAATCAGATACATCAATATTTGTTGAGAATAATGCTTAAATAGAAAATACATTATGACAAATGAAAGTTATGAAAAGACAAAAACGTTGCTTTTGAAATCAATATATTATTAGATGGTACCTAATGTATCCACTGGCGTTCTTATTATTATTATTCTACTTGCGGGAAAGTTGAAATTTGGAAAACTGGTAGAGGACATCCTCAACAATAACCACCACAAGTTTGGAGTATCTTACTCAAATTCTCTAGTGCCACCACTTGTCCAAATTTTCACTCATGTTTTTGCTAGAAGGAAAATAAATTTTTCCACTGAATCCTTGGCTCATGCCAAGTCGACACACCGAATTATAAAATCGTAAGGTCATTTTTATTTTTACTGTTTTTAATAGTTAAAAAAAACTACTTTTTCGAACTCGTCCTAGATGGTTTGTCTGATTTTCACAAAATTTGGCTCAGATCATCGTCAGACCATGTTGGCAAAAAGTTAGGGAATTCAAGTTGATTGAATTCATTCAATTAGTCAAACCGTTCTTAAATTACGTGTGAATGAATTGGATGAAGAACATGCAAAAATAATAATAATGTTAAAAACTTTGAGCTTCTCCTAGACCGTTGGTTCGATTTTCACCAAATTTGGCTCAGATGGTCTTCGAACCATGTTGGCAAAAGGTTATGGATTTTGTGTCAAAATATGAAATGGTTCATCTGATGCTGTTTCTTCTCTGCAAAGCTTTCACATATTCATACCAAACTTTGTATGTGCCATTTTCACCTCACATTTGGTAACAGAAGGATAAACCATTCATTAACTATTAATGAATACAATTTTAATAACTTTTGATTGCATTAATCTATTGTAATTAAACTGGTCTCAAACTATTCCTTGGGTCATGGCAACAACATACATACCAATTATGCCATAGTTGGCCGAATTTCCTACCCGCCATTTTGATTTATGTTAAAAATCTACTTTTTCAAAACTCCTTCATGACCGTTCGTCCGATTTTCACCAAAACCAAGTCAGATTATCTTCAGACTGTGCTGACACAAATTTATGGATTTTGTGTCGATAGACGAAACCATTTTTGTATAGCAATGCAACAAATTTGAGCCATGATGCCAAAATGACTCTAAGGCTTTATCTCTATAAAGCTTTGACATTGACACCAAAGTTTCTGTCACCTCACACTAAACACACAACATCGTTTTGATAACTATTTACTTCCACTATGGCAGCCCAAAGAACAGCTCACGGGAAAGATATGAAATTTGGCAAACTGATAGAGGACAGTCTGGAGTTTGGAGTTTCTAACTAAAACTCTCTAGCGCCACCACTTGTCCAAAGTTTCATTCATGCTTATGCTAATAACTTTTAAACCATAAGATTTGTCATGTTTTCATTTTTCCTCTTGGCTCATGCATAGTCGAATGGACACCGAAATTCAAAAAATTGTCTCCATTTTTAATAGTTCGAAAAAACTACTTTTTCAAACTTGCAAAAAGTAAGAGAATTCAAATTGATTAGTCAAACCATTCTCGCGTGAACAAATTTGACGAAGAGCACGCAAAAATGGATGTGAGGCTATATCTGTATCTCAGTGGTTAGGAGATTTGAAAAATGGATATTTCTGCTTATAACTTCTGAACGGTTTGACCAAAAATCACAAAAAAATAGTACCCAATACCATACCCAATTTCCCCATATTAGCAATTTTATTTGAACGGTATAATGAAATTTCACAAAAATGCTAATAATACAAGTTTATTAGCCTATGGTAATAGATTCCTTGGATCGTGCCGAGAACATTGATACCAATTATGCCAAAATTAGCCGAACGTCCTGTCTGCCATTTTGCTTTATGTTGAAAACCTACTTTTTCAAACTCTTTCTAGACCGTTACACTGGGGAAAAAAAACTGTTGTGAAACATTTGCACTCAGAATTTGCCAGTAAATTACTAGTAAAGTAAGTTAAGTACATTTATTTGTTTATATAGCCTCCCAAAGTTCACATTAATGAATGTTTTATTAAATGTAATATTTTATTACTCTTTATCCATTTGTGTCCATAGATTTTTATTGCAATACATATCTTTATCTTTTTTTTTTTCTTTTTTTTTTTTGCACAGAGACCGAAATCTTCACTTCAGTAAATGCCAAACTTTTTATTCTTTTATATATTCTGATGGATTTTACAGATGGGTTTGTTCATATATAATTTTTTTGGATTTAGTTAACTTGACATGAGAAAAAATTTATGTAGTTGTAGGCAGTATTTTCTGATTTAAGGAGTGATTAAAAAAAGTAAAAACTTTTTAATATGTCAATGAAGCAAGCATTTTGAACATGGCTTTATCCAATGTTATCCAATGTTAAGATTATAAATATATGCAAATTAGTGCATATTTAATTAGACAATGTATCACTTGCTTCAGAAAAATTCAGAAACCTTATAATGCAACAAAAAAAAAAAAAACAATTGGGGAAAGTAAATGGTTAATTTTACCCTATATTTCCCTGTAATGTATTGTGTCTTGCTTTAACAATGATATGAAAATAAAACTAAATATAGCTGCAGCAATTAAGAGGCCAAGCACAACAGCGGCAAAATGAAGACCAACAGCAATGAGTAATTAAAGCCATTTTAGGATGATTTTTAGCCAAAATGGCTGAAAAATTATAAATAAAACCTGTGGTAATATTATTTAATGGGTTATCACTTTTGACCAATAGGATGCTTACTTTAAAATAAGACATTGTTTCATGATCAACCACTGACAAAATACTGAACTACTGCATGGAGGAAAGTTATGCCAAGTTCCCTTTACTACTTTTCTATACCGACAGGGTGTCTGCGTGCTATTTCCAGCACAGAATGTCCTTGTGTGACATGAGCAGGGGAAGACGACCTGTGAGGCTCCGTGTACGTGACTGTGTCTCTGTACACACACTTCAGATACGGTACAATAATAAAGAGTTTTTGGTGGCGGTGAGCAGTAGCTACCTATTGTGTGTGCAGAAAGACACAGGCCACATGGCAGCGATTCAGTCTGACAGGAGACCTCAGCACGTGTGGACAGCAGGCCGATCGGGGCCATGGCCGCACGCTTTGATCTTCGCTCGCATTGCCGTCTGTTTTGCGTTTTAGGTCTCGCTGAGAGCGAGGCATTGGATACACCTTGAATGTCGAGGGGCACTCACTTCTGTGCCCTGCCACCTCTTAAAGACCAAGTATCTCTTTTCAAAGCTGAAGGGGCCCTCCGCAACCCCACTGCCACAACCTCACAAATAACATTACGCCGTGCACGGCATAAAAGTGCCACTGAACTGGAGGATTGAAATGGAAAGTGACACAGGGAATATGCTTGTGTTAAGTGTTCAAGGTGAACTGTATGATTTTGTAATGTGCTTGTGCTCGAGCAACAGGGGGAGGACGTCTTCAAGAACAGAACGAAAATGTAGACATTTTCTTTTGTACACTTTCGCAATTAACTCCATCTACCTTTAAGTTCTTGAGTGACATTACATTACTTTTTTTTTATCAGATTAACTATCAAAATGCTCTCATAAGAGAGTATAATTTCTGTTTTAAAGACTACATATACAACTCACCGTTTACAAATTAATACATCTATTAAATCTTCCTTGAAAAGAAAATGCAGCCGCTTTGTTTCCAGTTAATTTAAGGAAGAAAATCAAAAATGTGCAAAATATTTCTAAATGTGTGTATTATACATTTTACACAATGTGTGTGCTACTTGGTCTGTTTTTCACCCACAATATGAAACCCTATTGTAATTGCTAGAATGGCCAAGGATCAGCAATCACCACATAAAACCGACCAGACAGACCAAACCGTAAGTCGTAGAGACTTGAGAGGGATGGTAGTACTCACACCATCTACAACGTCACCAAGGCTCACCTCAATTGGCCTCACGGCGGCGCTACAGCGATCAAAAGTATGAAATCGGTCATAACTCCTAACCATTTAGTCGCAGGCTCAAGTGTCTTATGTCATTGGAATCCTTGGCTCCTCGATAAAATGCACACCTCGCATTTTGCATTTTTGGAAAAACCTACTTTTGCGAGCTAGTCCTAGGTTTTTTGCCTGATCAGAACCAAACCAGTGCAGGAAAATTCTCTGGAGAGTAAATATAATGATACAAAAAAGTAAAACTTTTGAACGGAACGAGATATCTTGAGATATCTCTGTCAAACTCAAACGTGTATGTAAGAGCTGAATCTGAGGTCACGTCAAAAGGGAGGAGATATCTCATTTTTTTAAAGGGTGTAATCGATCGTATATTGCACATTTTTACACACACCCATGATACTGTATCATATGACAGACCTCCTTGTTAGAACTTAGAACTGCCTCTAGAACCATTGCTGTCAATCAAACCATTAGTTAAATGATTGAGAAGATGCGAAAAACCTACTTTTGCGAACTAGTCCTAGGTTTTTTGCTCAATCTGAAAAAAAACAACACAAAACACTACAGTACAATTCTCTGGACTGTAGATCAATAATTATTCAATTCTCATATTACCCTCTGGGAAGCCATAACTGGTTGTTTAGAAAAGGGGCCTGTCCATATAATACAAAAGCCTATAAAGCCTAAAGGAAAACTAAAAACTTCACGACACATTTTGAGCACATGCGACAGGATTCTAAACAAGCATGCAAGTTTTAGGGAGATTGGACCACAGCTGGCACTATAACAGTCAAAAACGTTAAATAACATCATAAATATTTCTGTGGTACATTACCTGGATTTGCCAAAAAAAATGTTATTCATTGATTTAGGTGGTTGAAGGCTTGTTAAATCGTATGTAATGTCTTTTTCCATATGTGCTTTAAAGTCCTAAAAGTGCTTGAATCCCTGTAATCGCTGCTTGCATCTGTATTTTTATTTGTGTTTTTAATAACATTCTAATTATTCTCAATGAGATGTAATATGAGTTAAATGAAAAACACTTCTAGATACTACTGAATACTACGACAAAAACAGATCTTTACTTTCAAAAGGTGCCATTCTGAAAAAAAGCACATTAAATACACATTTCTTTCACACACTGCTAATAGAGGTTTGTAAAGCTTTCAGCCATTCCTAAATGTGTCAGAGAGCAAGCGCAGTACATCATACAGTTCTCACTTTTACCGCAGGGGACGCGGGTGCGGGAAATTACTGGTAACTGACAGTGTTTACGGTGAGTCAAATAGTGCGTTGGCGATTTGAAGAGATTTTGCTGTACAGTTTAGACAGAAATGTTAATATATATATATATATATATATATATATATAATATATATATATATATATATATATATATATATATATAAGGGGTGGGCATAGATAAAAAAATTTAATCTAGATTAAATCTTGGAATTAATCTAGATTAATCTAGATTAAAATGGCTAATTTGAATTCTGCTGAAGGCATTCAGAATATGCGTGCTACCCAAATAATGACTAAAAGTAAGTCTTCGAGAACGGGCCAGGTGGCGCATTAGATCAGGGCCCATCTCCTGTTTCCAAAATGCATCACAAACTGCTTGACAATTGCATTTACAACATAAGTACCTATACAAACTTGTGTAACCAAGTACTTCTGCGCAAAAGGCTGCACGACGTACGCGTTGCCGTTAAATACACAGACGCGCACGGGAAAGAATAGCCTATCTGCGTGCATAGTCTTCGATTAAACTGCGTTGCTTTTAGAAGCGTCAATTCAGTTGTTGCATATATGTCTTTATTTCGGGATTATCAAAGTAAATTATAACTCAAACTTGAGATTTTACTGGGGCACAGCAGATTTTCACTGGGGCGCGTGCCCCAGTAAAAAGGGTCTAGCAACGCACGCACCTGCCCTGAAGCGGCTACATAACTGCATCCATGTTTGCACGTCTCATTTGATGTGGTAATTTCACAGAAGTTGGAGACTCGTTCTCGCCCCCTACAGTGCAATTCAACTAGATATACGTCATCCGCGCTAAAATATCAAGGTGAAAGTCATCATATCTTGCGTAGTTTAGACCCAGCTCCCAACCCAACTTTGAGAATAGATTAACGGCGATATTTTTTTTATCGCCCGATAAGAGTCTCACGTTAACGCAGCACGTTAACGCCGATAACGGCCCACCACTAACATATATATATATATATATATAAAACAGTAAGTCAGTCGTCAACTTGAGCACTGAGTACGTGTACGTGTTATTTATCCCCGTGGATTTGACTAAACACTGTCAGAGGAAAGAATGAAGCAATCTCCGCCTTGTATCATGAATTACCACACAGAGGTACGCAATAATGTAGGAATGATGTTTTCTCTTGTCTTTGATATAGACAAGGCTGGCTGGTTGGCTGCTTTTAGCTGGTCAACCAGCCTGGTTTTAGCTGGTCATAGCTGGTCGGCAGGCTGGTTTTAGAGGGGTTTTGGCCACCTTTCCAGCCTGGTCAGGCTGGTCTTAGCTGGTCAGGCTGGAAAACCACCAGCTAAAACCAGCCTGGCAAGGCTGGGAGACCAGCTTAAACCAGCTACTTCCAGCTTAAACCAGCTAATACCAGCCAACCAGCCTAGGCTGGTTTTAGCTGGTTTTATCGCTATTAAATTTGAAAAACATTAATTACATCTATCTTGCCAAGTTTTGTATACAAATTTACCCTTACAGTAAATGCCAAAGTCTCAAAGACTTGATGTAAGCATGGCCACAACTCACCTTGCATTAACTCATCGACGCTATCTTGTGCACCTAGCCAATTAAGCAAACTGATTTACCTCATTCTACGAAAGTGTTGTAAAAGATGCAAATGTTGTACCAAACTCTATAAAGAGAAAAATTATTGTCATATTGGAAACAACACAAAGGACTGTCTGTCAACTAAAAAAAATCATCACTCATAAAGGTGGTGAAAACAAACAAACGTCAACGTGGCACTGACCACAAACACAATGGAGTGACTATAAATCCACAGACACCCCGTAGGACAAATTTCAGGACAACATATGGGACAGCCACAAGATTGTTGCTTATGGATCTTAAAGGAAAGCGCTATTAACCCAAACCTTCCAAACACATACTGGCTAAAAAGCACCATCAATCTGCGATTTGACATCAAACTAACATTCATTTCTCTAGATTCTCTGGAGAGCTGCTATTTTCACCTCTGGGTTATTGTCGAGTGTGTAATTTATTTCTAGACTGTAAATCTTTGGCAGCCCACAGTTAAGATTATAAGATATGTGGGGGAGTAGAAAAGGCAGGGGAAGACAAGGATAGAAATTCTGCTGTCTGTTAGGGCCTCAAAAACGATATGATGCTACAAATAGAGCAATGTTTTTGTCTGGAATACAAGAGCTCATGAGACATGGAGACTAAATAAAAAAGTGAAAACCCTCCAGATAAAGACAAAACAACAAACTGTAGACAATAAATTTCAACATGGCCAAAGAATAAATGACACGCTTTTAAACACAGGAACCATTCAAATGGGTCAGCATCCAAACCACACAGTTAATGGAAAGCAGAGCAAGTCCACTTCTAATGCCAAAAACAGTGTGAATGCAAAGTTAATTTACTTTTAGTGCACTTAAAAGGAATTGTAAAAGAACCACAGTTTCCTACCTGTGTTGATGTAGTTCTTATTCAAACAGGAAGTTTGGGCGGGACATACAGAGGTACTAGCACAGGAAGCATTCAAATGGTTCAGCATCCAAACCACACAGTTAATGGAAAGTGGTACAAGAAATCTGAATCCACTTCTAATGTCAGGAACAGTGTGGATGCACAAATGATTCAGTTTTTTTCCACTCAGTTAATTTTTCTAGTGCTGTTACACAGCATTGTAAAGTAACCAGTTTCTTACCTGTGTTGATTTAGTTCCTATTGAAACAGGAAGTTTGGGCAGGGCATAGCGGTACTAACAAATAGGGTTTAGTTACATCACAGTCATGGATTGTGATTTGCTACTCTGGAGAAGGTGGTGGTGAAGGGAGGGACATTGTCATTTTAGAGACATTTGATTGGACAAAAATCTGTAGTGCAGGATGAATCATCTATAATTTTGACCTGTTTTCCCACAGTTTTTATTTATTTTAGTAAAAGTTGTTCAGGTCCCACAAATTCTGTTTTTTTTTTTAGCCTTTTTGTGTATTTGAACCCTTTCCAACAATGACTGTATGATTTTGAGATCCATCTTTTCACACTGAGGACAGGTGAGGGAATCATATGCAACTATTAAAGGTTCAAACACTCACTGATGCTCCAGAAAGAAAAACTTCAGTTATTTTGTCTTCGGGGAAACGTGTATGTGTCTTCTGTAGCTTCTGAAGTGTAGTACTAAATGAATATATATATATATATATATATATATATATATATATATATATATATATATATATATATAGGCAAAATAATAAAAATATATACATCTTCATTCTGTTCAAAAGTTTACACCCTTGGCTCTTGATTTTCCTTCTGGAGCATCAGTGAGCATTTAACCTTCTGTAATAGTTGCACCGTTGTCCCTCAGTCGTTCTCAGTGTGAAAAGATGGATCTCAAAATCATACAGTCATTGTTGGAAAGGGTTCAAATACACAAAAATGCTGAAAAAACACTTAATTCATGGGACCTGAAGGATTTTTTTTCTGAAGAACAGGGTCAGTTTAACTGTTCAGGACAAAAAAAGGACTCATGAACAACTATCACTAAACAAAAAAACTGCTGTGAATCATTCCGTTAACACAGTATTAGGAATCAAGTGTATGTAAACTTTTGAACAGGGTCATTTTTACAAATTCAACTATTATCTTCTCTTATGGGCTATACGTAAACGTCTTTTATGTGAAATATTCAGGTCAGTACTAAATAAAAAAAAAAAAAATAACATGCATTTTGTATAATCCCTCTTATTTTGGTAAAATAATTAACATTTTGCAGAGGTGTATGTAAACTTTTGACTTCAACTGTATATAGTAAGTCAAAACAGATAAAGAGGCAGTCAATGAATGAATAAATCAAACAGCACTTACAACTGCACACAATTTCTCAGTTTTATTGAGCATTACAATAGCAAGAGGTTAGTACAATCTGCTGTTGGAAACGTTTACAGACATTTCATAATAAATGCAGGGTCATGTAAAACTAAAATAAGCATATATATCTTACATTTTTATAGTACTGCAAGAGTTTTAACTAAAGAAAAAATCTAAACTGCACAACTGCAGAAAAAACCCTCATCAATGTAATAACCTTCAACATAGTTGATTCAGTGTAATTTATAAATACATTTTTAGAGATCCTCTTGTTTTTCTGCCATTATAAAATACAGACCTAAAATATATTTTGCATTTTCAAAGATGGACTAACAGTCATTTTTTTAGCTTGCTTTTTTGGGGGTCTCATCTCCTGAGCACTAGCAGGCATTAGAAAACACACAAAGCTGTTCACCTGTTAATACAGCTCAACCACAGAAGTGCACGATGCAGCTTTCAAACAAGGTCAAGTAAACTCACAGTACGCAAAAGAAATGCATACTTGGATTACACAACATGCGCCATGTTCTTAGTACACTCACGAGCAGTGCAGTTAGTCAAAGTAGTGCACTTATTTAGTAAGACGCTGGGCAAAAGTGCGTGTGCATCTAGTCTCATCAAAAGATCTTTCTGAGATCCTACTGCCATCAACTTTTTAACAGTGC